>NC_079154.1:138971001-139274379 GCF_947563725.1 Argiope bruennichi | reverse complement strand
TTAACCAAGCAAGTAAATCACTCGCTTATCCGGCTCATTGAATAAAACGATTTCAAAGTAGTACAATGAAGACAATCTTTCAGAACAAGACTTAAGAACGAGAGAATGTTCTGTTATAGAAACGGCTATTTAGGATGTCAATATAAAAACAAGACAATAATTGCTCCTTAAATCTTTATAGGTAGGATAATTTCACAGTTCAATCTCGAAACAAATTTTATATAAAATACCCATTCTAAGATATCTGAAATCTTAAAAATATATAAACACTATGATTAGTTATTATATAAACGAACAAAAAGATACATTAGAACATCACAATCCAACCAGCCATTATTGTTATGTAATAAACTGACAGATCATGGCTAAAACATCAGTAAGAGAAAGAAATGTATGGCTGTATCCTATAATTAGGATCTTAATCCATACTCAAAAATCAGTAGCTAAACTGCAATTTTAGTAAAGAATTTATTTTTTGCTAAAATGACATTAGAATCTTTGCTAATTGACTGATAATAATTTATATTCATCTTCTGTGTTAAAGCAAAACACACATGTGCACTAATTTCCCATGAAAATATTCCATTCCAGCTCCATACAGAACAGCAAAAATCAAGCTTTTGTCTCAAGCGATACTCCTATAGGCACAAAATATTGAAGACATCTCCACGATGTTGTTTGATATTTTGAAATCCGAATAATATTGTAAAGATATCGAAGAAATGTTGGTCATTTTCTGCCAATAGGGACCTAAATAATCCAGGTCGCTTAACAAACAAAAGTCACAATTCTACTTCATTGTAAATCTTTGACTCTGATTTAACTTGATATGCTGCATTCCGATACTAAAATCATCATTCCGATACTAAAATCATCATCTGTCATTGTATCTAGAATCTTTTTGATCATCGATATGTATTAGTATCGAATTGACCCAGACGAGAGTGATAACACTGACAAATTCAAATTGTAAAGTCAATTAATAGATACATTTTTTTTATCTTTTAATGTTAATATTTTGCTTATACAGATATTTGTAATCATTCTTTATCTCTTATTGCAAGTACTCAGTTTAAATAAACGAATCTCAGACATTTCCGAGTACAGCAAAATAACAGATTTTCTTCATAATCTAGATGCATGATCAGCATTCCTCCCAGGTCACGTGCAATCTGACTGATGCAGCCTATCGATCACACCATTATTTACTTAATTACGTCTTAAACATATTTCTTCATCCTTTAAGGACGTAATAAACGTTCGTTGTCTGTGACTTACATTAGTGAAATTATTGTAAGCATTTGAATTTATATTCCTTAAATCCCTAAAAATGAAAGTGTAGATTGGTTTGATGGAGGATATAAAACAATTGCAACATAAAAAGCAATGTTATGTAAATCATAATATAAGGCAGAATTATTGATACAATTTCAATGATACAAAACAGACTGAAAAAGACCAGAAATGAATTATTTGTTTTTACAATTATGGAAAAAAATGTTTAAGAAATAATATTTGAAATGTTGTACTAGCTCTCCATCTACGTAGCAACACTTGCAAACCAAATTTGCTTTTAGCGTATTCATGGGAACTAATGTGAAAGTGCATTTTTTGGAGAATGAATATTTCGCTTTGAAAGATTCTTGAAAAACGTCATTTCAAGAACACAATTTAATAAAATTTAATGATTCTAATATGCGTGCGTTGAAAAATCTTCGAAGATGTAATAGACCCCGAAATGTTTTTAGACAGCTTCAACTAATCGTGTTTTGCTGTCACTTTTAGTCCGTAACAGAGAATTTAATCGAAAAACATTGTCTAAGAACATTAGCAGTTATCAATTTACTTAATAAAGTACTTTTTATCTTGCGTCTATTATATTCTAAATGGTTTAAGAAATATACATGTAAAATGAAATTTGAATATGTATTCATTTTAATTTATGTTGCTTAACAAAACATTGAAAATTTTATCCTAATTTCTTTAACTTTTCAATTATGTTTTTTTTTAATACTAGCAATATTATATTCATATATACTTTTTCCCATTGATACTTTCTAAAACTCAATTATTTTATATCAAAGAATAAGTTGGATATTTCAGTAGAATATCAACAAGAAAATAATTATAACGTCTTCATGTTGGAGATGGGTTGAAATAGAGCGTAAAAGCAATTTTGAAATAGCTTTCCTTTCTAACCATTTTAAAAGAAAACTTACTTGAAATTAAAAATATTCTTAATCACTTAACATTCTCTTCTGAAAAAAAAGATTCAAAAGCCTTCCGTGTTGATCTGTGGCATTTTCCGTCATACACGTGGAATTCGCACATTTGCAGCTGCCCTGCAGGTCTACTCAGGATGTAATCAAAAACTGACTGTACACAGGAGTTCTGAAGAAACTCGAAAAATATAATTTGTATATATGTCTTCGAGGGTTTGGATGATCAAGAATTCGAGACCCTCGATTTATTTTAAAAATTTATAAAACTATTGTTCTTAATGTATTTAACAACTTAAAAGATAAATAAAACAATAGAAGATAGTTATAAAGTTTAGAAAAAGACAAGACACCGTTATAGAATATGAAATTCCAGATTGAACCCATATATTTGAAACTATGCAAATAGAAAGAATTCAATCACGTCATATACCAAACAGCTTACGACGGAATTGAATTGTTTTTCAACTTAATCGTCATTAATCAATTCAGGAATGAAGATATTTCTATTTAAAATATGAGACGAAGTAATTTTCCTAAGCCAAATTCAAAATAAAATATGAATCAAATATCCTACAACATAACCTCGCGCGTAATTATGCCGTAGGAAATCCGATTAGAATAAAAATAGGGTATCGAATAGAATTAAGGATAATAAATTAATCCAAACGATAAAATTGTGTTTTTTTTAGCTTAAAAATCATTTATGAATTTAAAATGCATACAAGTGAGGATTTTTATCATTATTTTATGTAATTGTTCAACCACTTCTAAAACGTAAGTCATTTAATTGAGCTTTTTACGTTCCACTAAGATGTTCTACTTCTTTTTGTAAAATGTTCCATGTATTCAAAAATTAAATTGGAGTAGAACACTTGTATTATGAAGCACCAAAATGAATCGCAACATTGCCAACCAGGGTATACGATTTTCTCAAAACTTTCACGCATACTCGCTAATGAAATTGAATAGGTATTTCAGATTCGTATTTTTACACTCGACGGAAACCAGAATTTGAACACAGAACTACAATTGCAGCCATAAAATTATATTTATATGTTTCAGTTATTGCGGTTTTGAGCTATCGAGTGTACACACTTCTGAAAGAACAGACTGACAGATGTTCCTCTTCTCAATGAATTTGCTTCAAAATTTTATAGATATCTACACTTTAAATGCTTTCCGTATTTTATCCATTTAGTCTTTTGTTGTTGTTGTCATCGTGTTAATTTATATGCGAACAGTAAGAGACTTCTGAAATGAATTTTTCTCAACATTTACAGATATCCAAAAATTTGGTAGTAAGACCATATACCAAATTTCATTTGTCTAGCTCATAGCTCTTTTGGGTTATCTATCAACATGCAGACATTTCCAAAAATTCCCATCTCAGGAAAGCAAATCTTTAAGATTCGTCAAACCCTCGAGTTGAATTTTTTAATGACTACAATACTTTCTCTATTCGTGAAAGTAAAGAAGAGTTCATTGAGCTAGCAATAAGATCTCCAATTCCATAATTTTTTTTTCAATAATAATAATAATTCAACAACGTTTGTTCAGTTTGAGTTTAAAATAAATAGTTTAGAAAGAAAAAATAGTCTTGTTAATTTGTTTTAAACAAAAATGCTTAGACCTTTTATCCCTGTAATCAAGTTTCTTAATGTTAAAGATTTCCCAGATTTTAAAATTAAGAAAAAAAATTTCATATGGTTGGTTTTTTTAAATAGATATTTTTGACCAAGCATTAAAGCAGTTCTTTCAGAATTACGATTCTTTTAAATACGACTTATTTAATTTTAAAAGTTAAAATGTTTGACGTAGGTTTCATAACTAAGAACAAATAAAGTTTTGTCTAGACATTTTCATTTAATGAGAAAATCCGCCCAAAAGTTTGCAAATGTGAACGCGATTTTCATATTTTATGCTCACTTTATTAAATACAGTTAAATTATATGCATTTAAAGAATGCATAAAAACAATAGAAATTTTTTTTTTAAGTAATGAGTTTTTTTAATCATTTTGAAAAATTAAATTATTTGCTTGAAATTTTTCTTAAATTAAAAAAAATTAAAATATTTTCCTTTTTAAAATACAGAAGGTGCCGCTAAACGGTGTGGAACTTCTCAGATTTGGAACTCTACACGGAACATAGATCTAATTTATTTTTTATACTTCAAGAAATAATTTGTCATTTTTCTGTTGTCGATTCATTTTTCCATTAGGTTAAACGTATTTCATGGCATTTTTTTCTCTTTTTTTAGCAATAAATTACCTGCAATCTTCAAAATACATTTCCGTCGCAATTACTTGCTGCGAGCTGAAATTTCCATTCCAATTATTTTTAAAAGAATTGAATATACATGAGCAATATCTCGCTATAATAATTTTTTAAAAAATGAACTTTCCAATTTCATCAACACATTGGTAAAAAATATCTTTGAATATAAAATATCTTTGTTATCTATACTTATAATAAAGCTCAATGTGTGTGTGTGTGTGTGTGTGTGGGTGTTGGCGCTCTACAGGCCAGGTCATTTGACATACAGTTATCAAATTTGGTACATGTGTACCTTAGAGGTCGGGAATGTGCACCTGGGGTCCCCTTTTTTGAAATTTTAATTAGAATTTTAATTATTAATTAAAAACTAACTTTCCCGCCAAAAAAATCTTCCATTTTCCCCACCGCCAACTTTTCCGCCAAAAAAAATCTTCCATTTTCCCCACCGCCAAATGAGTAAGGCTTTAGTTTTTTTTCACCCAACAGTAATGAGGCTAGGGTTAATATTTAGGGGAGGCTAGGGATTATTTCAAACGATTCTGTTTATTTTCTTAATGTTTTATGCATTTAAAATTAAACATTGTTAATTAATCCATGTTTCAGATTCATTCTGAAGTACTTTTGAATTAAAATAACACAGAATAAAGGAAATTAAAAATGTATAATCTGCATAGCGTTACCCCAACTGGCGTAGAAAAATTCACGCATTTGCGTTACCGTAAGTGGCGAAGAAAATTGACGCATGCGCATTATGTTCTGATTGTTGCCATGACAACCATTATCAATGGATGATTTAAATTATTTTTAGATTAGTTGCATGCTTTTGTAAGTAAATTGCATTTATGTTAGTTATATATTTTTTTGTATATGCTTATAGTTTTAAGTACATCGTTTTTTAAGTAGTCTTTTAAACCTGTTTTCCACCGATTATTTTAAACGATTATGTTTATTTCCTTAGTGTTTGATGCATTTAAAATTAAACATTGTTAATTAATAGATCTGTTCATGATGAATCTGAGAAAATTTTGTTGACAAATTCTTGAGATATTACATAAATTAAGAAAGATTCTTTAGTGCCCATAAAGTTTAAACGTTCAGTGACTCTATTATCAGTAATCATATTAAAAAAATGCTTTGTTTCAATAAAAAATATTATATTAATTGCAGATTAATCATTTAAACTTTAATTTAAAGCATAAATTATACGAGATGTAACAGAAAATTAGAGAGATACATATCACGTTATGAGTGAATTATATGACTATCAAAATTTGAAGTTTTAAAATATTTTGCTGAAGAATCTATTAAAGTTGGAATTGCGTAAAATATTTAATGGTACGACCAGAGTTTAACCCCCTGCTTGGCAAAATTTTTAAAAATCGCCAACAACGGCCTTGGGAAATGTTCAAAATCAAAGAACCAGATGTCCAATTATAGTTCAAAATAAAGATTGCCAGCTTTGGCGCGTTATCGCAACTTGGCGAAGAAGGGGGTTAAACTCCGGTTCAAGCTATTTAATTATTAAAATTTAAACGAACATTAAGATTGGCGAACCGGCTGGTCGCCAAAGGCGGCTAGTGTATAATAAAAATGGTAGTTTCAGATTAGAAATGGATGTGTTCTTTTTAGATGGTTCATATTTTTCCTTGAAAAACTACTGAAGACAATTCAGTATATTTACCTCCCCCCCCCTTTTTTTTGAAAAACGTGTCTTCCGATTAATCTAAACTGATATTAAATCCAAGAAATTGCCGAAATCTTTTAACCATTCATCCAAGAAGACTAAATTGGTGATGATTGACTTTATGATAAAATATTTATGGTTTAAATGTGTTATTTTCAAAAGACATTAAATCTATTAGAAATGACACTGATGTACGTAGCTATACAAAAAACAATATAAATCATGCCCTTATTGTTTCAAGGTTCTGTTTCGATTATTTCTTTTTAATTTCCAAATAAAATACGGCGAATTTTTTTTCCTCCAACAAATAAAATGTCCTTTTCCTGTTTTTATTATACGATGTAATTGCGTTGATACTGTTGCGACATAAATCGTAAATATTTTATTTAAAAGTAGCTAACGATTATTTTAATAATTATAAATTTTATTTTGTAAATAGTTGTAAAATTCAGATTGGCAACAGTGATACTTTTGGAACTTGTTTAAAAACGATGTTAGAATGTTTAATGAAAATAAGTTGATGTAAATTTGATAATATCTATAATGTAATAAGATTTAGTTTTATAGTAAGTTTGTCTGCATTTTATTTTTGTTGACGCACGAACACAACAATACCATACAAAGAAAAGAAGAGAATGTTCATGTGGTAATCTTCGAATTTCCATTACATGCACGTTTGAGGAAGTTTGACGTGACGATAGATTTAACTTTTATGTTAAGCACTAAAAAAAAAAAAAATGCAAACGCTTAAAATGGCGGTTATGACGGATCACAAAAACATTTAACATCTTTAAAATGGATTTTGGATTATCACAATATGGATTAACGATTAGTTTGAGGCAGATTGTATGTTCAGATCTATCTAGAAATATCTAGGAAGATCATGATGACAGAGCAAAGCAGAAATGAAAGAATGCACAACAGAATTATATTATTTATAATCAAATACTTTACACCTATGGGGTGCTCATGAAATGTTACTAAATGTCTTTTCTTGATTAAGTAATATAAACCTTTTGCTTTATTATATATAATTATTCAAATATATTAAATGCAAAAAGGTAATAATTATATTTTAAAATGCCTTGTTCTGCTCTTCCAATTTTTTCATGATGTAGGAGTTTATTAGAAAATTTCATTTGGACACCATTTCTTTATCAAAGCTTGGACTTTTAAAAAATGTTGCAGAGTAGCTGCATTTCTTTAAATGAGTTAAGTTTATTCAGCAAAATAATTTAAAAATTGCTTTTCTTCATTCCACACTAAATTGCTTATCAAAATAGTGAGCGTATCTGTGAAGCAAGCCATCGATTTCATGGAATAAATCTGTTTAGATAATGATTGTTGCAAATCAGAAAGGAATTCATTTATAGATGCGCATATATGGATGAAGGAGTTTATTTTTATGCAAAAGAATACTTTAAATTAAATATGAAAAGTGGGACATATAGAAACAATTTTCAAAAATGTATTAAAAATAAATTTATTGTATTATAATTAGAAAACTTTATTGCCTTCTTAGTTTCAATTCATAATTTATTATCATTAGTATTATCTAGAAATAAATTATTGAGCAAATTTCCAACCTGATTGCACCCCACTTATATATAATGAAAATTTGATTTATAAACTGATAATTAACTTAAGAATATATTAAAATGTTCTTTCCTCGAGAATACACAATTTTAAAGTCAGTAACGAGTCATATCAGTAAACGAGTAAAAAAATCGACTAAAAAATTACATTTCATAAACAGGAAATAAGTGAAATGGAATAAAAGTTTCAAAATTGTTTTGCTTCGCGTTTTATCCTTTATAAATTTATGTGTCATCATAGATAATGGCCTTGGAGTATTTTCTTAACATTTTAAATCTGACTCTTAATTATTTATGAAATAAGACTTTACAGCACTTGATTCGGATTCACTTGCAGATAGTAATCACTCTAGATTTTCACTGCGGATAGTCTCCTTCACAATTATGACAATCTGCTTATTTATAGCAATGCTAGTGAATACTAATACTGGAATTTAAAATGTTGTGGTTGAAATTTACTTGGGAAGGTGCCTTTCCCTAAATGGTATAAGACGAGAGTTGCCAATTTATATTTAAAAACAATCCATTTCTTCAATAGAATTTCATTTCATGTTCATTCATTCGTAAAATTTTTATTTTCCAAATTTAGCATTTCGCTGCTAAATTATGGCTTATTTAAATGCAATTAAAACATTCCACACTGTTCAAAGATTTCAATATACTTAATTGTAATACATTGGATGACACAAAAGCGTATCGCTACATTATATCACTTGAAACTTTTTATGACATTAGATGCTATGCCGATATCGGTTTCCTTTCCATTCTGCCCGAAACCTCCACCGGTGTTTTCGATGCTTAGATTCACCCAGAACACAAAATGTTTACCTCGGTTCAAGCAAACCTATTTAAATAGTATTTAGATAAGAAAAATTAGGAGCATTTATTAATTGCATTTGATTTTTTGTTTCCTCGTATTTTATACTCGAACCAGCGACTGCTGCAATCTGTACGGAAAATTTAACTTGAATCACCAGTGACTAACGCGGCCCCAATGACTAACGTTCTTGTCAGTTATCGATAAATGATATGTTGCTGAACGTGTTAAATGAGATATTTTTACGCTATTCAAAAAATTATGACCCTCAATGCTATTTAGAAAAGCAGGCAATTCTTGAATCAGGTTGTTGGGAACATTTTAGTCATTATACCGAATATCTATCTGCATATAGCTTAACGAAACGTCAATTTTTATGTTAGGTAGAAATATAAATTTCAACTATTCTTATTTGAAATTTAATATAAATTTCTGTGAAGCATCAATGAAAAAAAAATCCATACTAATGCGATACCATTTGGGCTCCAGTTTTAGAAACTGCAACATTTTCGAGCATAATGAAAAATAAATTGACGTCACTCAGGAAGATGGCATGCAAGCAGCCGTGTGGCTGTGACATCGCTTCATTCCTTAAAAACGGATAAAATAGTTACATCAAATTTTTTTTTAATTTGAATATTGATGAAATAAAGATTTTCATTCTCTTCTCAGTTTTTTTACGAGAATTATTTTCTAATGATACAAACCAATTATTTATAATATTGCATCTCCAAGATTAAGATTTTCTTTTCTAGTAATAAGGGTTAACTTCTCCAAATTAGGAATAATTATTTTCTATTTATTCCAAAGGAAATTAATCGCTAAAACGGAAATGACTAATCATTTTCAGCACTAATCAATGAAATGCAAGAAATCTCAACAAATTAGAATATTTGTTTCTTTATACTATGAAAACTCATTTCTTTGTAATTATCTTGACAAATAACGCTAGTATTTATAATAAAGGTCTCGATAAATCATTTTTTTTATAATGACCCTTTGCAGCTATTACCAATTGTAACTATATTTAAAGGCGAATAATAAACAAAATTCAATTTTTGTTCCTCGAGCGATTTTGTTTTTGCCTTCAATTTTTAAATAAAGATTAAATTAATTATGACTATTGCAGCAACACAAAAGCATAACTGTTGTCCTACCGCTGAAGAACATAAATCATCATTAAAAAACCATTTTATATTGCTTTCCTCAGTAGAAAGACATATTAAAGGAGTAAAAATTATTTTATAATAGATTAAAATTTCATTCTAAATTTAAATTAAACTTCAAGCTTAACTTTTTTTAAACACAATTATTAAAACATATAAAAGGCATTCCTGACTACTTGATTAAATAGTGGCAAAAGTCTCACTTCATACGTGGTTAATACTTCATAAACGGTCATTTCATAAGGAAGTAAAATTTTGGTTATTAAAGTTTTGCAGTCGAGAATGAAGTCATCATTAAATTTGATAAATCAAAATTTTGAATCTCAGATGAAATTATAATTTCTTGAATGAAAATTCATAATCAATATTAATATGCCAAGACTTGAGAACCTAATACAGAATTATTGCTTATACGAATTTTTCGGCTAAAAAAAGATTTTTTAATAAAAATTTTTGAAATGTATGTCTTTGCATCGTTTATACTCGTTTTGCTTTCTTATTAAAATCTAATTTTCATTCATCTGCTTAAAGAGCAACTATAAACACCCTTTTATTTTGAAAATACTTGAGATATTTGGTACATATTTATAAATCAATATATCAAGGCAAATTATTAATAATGATTATTTAAATTTTATAAGTAAATGTAAAAAGAGTGCAGCAAATATTCAAGTCAATTAAGACGACGCGTCTTCTATCCCAATTCGAGTCAAAAAATAATCTTCGTGACCGGCTGAAATTAGAAGTTTCTTTCGTGGGAAAAACATTTGCAAGTAACTGTCATTTTCCTACAAAATTAGCACGGAACCGAACCAAAACGAGATTCAAAAACTTGTACTTCAAAAAAAAATTACATTAAAACATTCGAAACTTTAATTTGTTTTAAATTTAAAACTGCTTAAATTTTAATTTTAACTGTCAAATTTGAAAATGTTTTAAATTTAACTTTTTTAATGATTAACTTTTAAATTTAATAGTTTTAATGATTAACTTCTGTTGCGTATCTAGTGAACGCCTGATAGCAGGTTTAAATAAGTAATTCAAAGTTAGTTTAATTCTTCCACACCTGAAAGAGATAATGCAAATAGTTATTTTTTCTTTAATCCTATAAGATGCTATTATTAAAAAAAACTTTAAAAAAACATTGCATGAGTGTTAGTAATGAATGGCTAGTCGCTGGATCCGACCATCATAAATAAGGATGTCGTGTTTCACAGAGCGCTGTGCAAAACTTAACTGCTATCCACTTCAAAGAAATATAGTGCAGTAATTAATTCTGCAAAATAGGCAATATTAGTTTTTTTTCTATAATACGGTTATAAAATAACCTATGTTATAAAATTTACATTTTAAACAAATTTTCCTATACATTGTCGTAATGCAAATCATGCAATACATAAATGGGTAAAAAGATTGCAATACATATGTTAATATGCAGTATTCATATTTGTGTATGTGAATTATTAAAAACAGTCACATAATTTATGATTATCATAGAACTTAAAAAATTTCTTTCAAAAATTGCTATCCTATGTATTATTTTTTCATCTAAAATCTTATTTTTGCTTGGTAAAGTGAGAAAGGTCTTCCAATATCATAAAATATTTTAAGTGCAAATCCTTAACGATAAGCTTTTTATAAATATTAATAACTTCCCATTTCTCCTCTATAATTAAAATCATATTTCGAAAACAGACATTTACATTCGAGGGGATTAGAAAAATTATATTCAAATCGGAGGACTATTATATAGCATAACGATTGTATCGTATTTAATTTTAATAAATAATATGACAAAACATTATTTAATTCCAAATGAAATAAAAGATTCCTATTGTATAAAAATTTATTTCTAAATATTCAAATGAATTTATTTTTTCTTTCGTCCTTCATAAATTGACTCATCATTATTTCCAACAGAAAAATGTGTACTAAATGGAGATTTGAAAATTGCATTGAGTTTGTTACAAAAGATTTTGCACACCGTGCAGAAGTTGACGACAGAGGATGTCGCATCTTTTTATTAATTTATTGCCCTTACTCTTAAGCCTAAAATAATCTTATTTAGAGGATTTATATGAATTTTTTTATTATGAATCTTACCCCTCTGTTCCAAAATAATTTTTGAACTCTATATTTTATCGAATTTTAATAACAATTAAATGCCAGGCTTTACAAGAAAAATTAATATGAGCAGCAAAAAATTAAATTAAAAGGAAAATTTCAAAAAAAAAAAAATTTAGACATCTTTTTCCGTGCGTAATAAAACGTTTTCCATATTAACCGAATACCAGATAATCACACGATTTAAAAATTGATATGAATGTTCACTTCAATCACTGGTTTTAATAAAAATTGCTATTATTTGCCAGAAAAAAATCCAGCTAAGTTAAAAAAAGAACAGCAATCAGAATTTATTATGTTTCATTTATTTAAATTTGCCCTTGTCTTTAAATTTAAATTAGTCATATTCCATTCATTTAAGAAAAACACCCGGCTCTTAATAAATTTTAATGACATTTTATTCACTAGGATTAAAGCAAGCTCAAAACTGAATATCGGGATTTTTTTTGTTTTTCGTCTACATAAAGGAAGGTACATCGTTCTCTAAAATCTACAATAGTATCTGCTGTATCTACCCTAGTAACATCTGTTATAAGGTCTAAAACAAGTTGGCAAACATTCAATATTTTACCTGGATTCCGGAAAAAGGTATATTTATCCCAAAGAACACTGCAAATGTTCACAGATTTAACTTTGCAGTAGCATCAGCGCTCAAGTAACAATTTTCTAAGTTTCACCACCGCCAAAGTGCGTTAGGTGCGTCCAGCTGCCAAAATAACTTCTTTCGCGAATTGAAACTCCGTCTTTCGCTCTTCTCCGCAACGACGACATCTGACGGGAAAGAGCTGAACTATTCGGTAGTTCCATTTTCACTTCGATGAATTAAAGAGAGCTTCCCTGTTGGTTAGCCATCACCGGCACGTCACATCAGTATGATTTAAATTGTGGTAATTTTTGGAAGAGTACCGATATTTTGATAAAAATTTGTGGCATCATCCAGTGAGTGGCATGCGTCCAAGCGTCATTTTCATGAATGGGTCTTTCAAAATGATAGGAACAACTGATTGTTGATTTGAGGTCACGAAGTTCTAAACCTCCGAACATAACAGATGATACGGGTATTCACAGGACACTGAGATTACTTAGCAAGTGTTTGTACCTTACTGGAGGTGATTATCAGTTATATTGATCAGTAAAATAAGTGGATGTTTCGCGATTAAATTTAATAAGATTTGACTTGTTTATTTACATTGACACCATTTGATTTTCATTTGCGATTCCCACCGACTATTCAATAAAATCATTCCTTCTCACTTATAGCTAGAAATGAGTAAAGGTGTGATCCATTCAGATAGAAGGTCTGACACACTAGCATGAGTCGTGATAGCTTAAGTTTTTCATTCGAATTTTAAGTATACTCTCACAAGATGGCACTTTTTGTGTTATATATATATATATATATATATATATAATCTGTGGAGGAACAGTTTGTCTGATTCTTTATATTCACATACATACATGAACACGGTAACTCGAATACTCAAGATAAATGAAATTTGGTACATGGCTTGATGTACCTTTGTCAAATTTTGGACCCTATATTTCAATGGGAGAATTCTGAATGTTATTTTAACGGCATGGTGAAGTGCATCATGTTTTGGAAGTGAGTAAGAATATTTAAAAGAGAATACTTCCTCATCTTAATCTTATTTATTGAATAAATGAATAAATATAATCACATTCTTTTATGGAAAAAATAATGTTAAGCTGTAGTTAATCTTCTAACGGGAATCTAGAAATATGTAGGATGCCAACTGAAGTCCTAAACTCCCCTCCTTTTAACTTCAGAACAATGATAGACTTAGGTACCAAAAATTATAAAAATGGTATCTAAAAACATGGATTCAAATATGCGATCCCGATTAAGACCTTTTGCTGCGCCATCTGGAAGTTAGATTCAGAGTTAGCTTTTTTATCTCATAAACGATGCGATATGCGAAGGAAAAAAGTATAATTGATCTAGCACAAAAAGATACATTTAGTGTAAGAATAAGTTACTAGACAGACATTAGTGTTAAGAATAAAATTAACAAAATGTACACTTATCTAATTCATGGACAATTTCGTTTACTTTTTGATAGAATGCAGAACGATATCAGGCATTAAGATACATTTAGAAATGAATCTGAGGCATTATAATATTTGTTTCAAATTCTAATGCAATCCTCTCACATTCTGTCCCTTTCTTTCGGCTGTGAAGACATTGTCTATCTATTCCTTAAATGGGTATGACTTCCACATTTCCTCGTCCCTCCTGCAAGGGATTGAAAAATAAGAAGTTTAAGACAAAAACAAAATTATACAAATATATAGATTTGGACTGATCATTGCATAAATGTATTTAAATAATTAAACACATAAATGATCTCCTACCAGATAATAAACTAAGCTCAGTAACAAATGAAGTATGCATCTTGTATTTCCAGTCATAAGTTCATTTTCATGCAAATGCAACATAAGATTTATTTTGGAGGATTTTATTTATTGTTTTGAATTATATCTTTTTAAAAAAACTAGTGATTAAAAATGCAATTAATCATTATTTCTTTTTTAATTTTTCTAAAAGTACGTAAGTATTATAACATTTCGTAATGGCGAGAGCATCCAAAAGTATTATATAACGAATATTTTAGTATAAAATATTTTAGTTTTCTTGTGTGTTTTAAAAAAGTGTTATGAGTATTTCAATTATCATTTATTCACCAATGGTACTACAAAGGAATAAACTAATCCAAATTCTGATGGATTTAATACGTTCACAATCATGAGCATTAGCCATGGACACGCTTTTTTTTTCCGAATTGTGCTGAAAATCTTCCACTATTCCACTAGTCTTGTACTATAATTAAGATATATCAAAGAAAGGGTCTTCTAATTAAATAAGTTGTCCGATTATCAGACTTGAACTGTGGCAATGTACTTTTTGAATATGAAAATCCATAGGAAAGCATATGACAGTTAAAAACAATGAAAATATTCTTTGCCTCGGAAATGGGATAAATGTGTTCAAAAAAAGCCAAAAGTAGTGACCTCCTATATAATTAAGAATCAAAAAATTCGGAAAATGTTGAAAAAGATCTCTAAACTAGCAAGCAAAAATTAGAGTTTGACGTAGAAAACAATTTTGGGAAATCATGAAATCTTGAAACAATTCTTGCAGTATAAAATACAGTATGCCACGATCGGAAATATGCGCAGCAAATCGGTCGAAACACTCATCATGCATTCTTGAGAATTTGTCGTGCATTACGAAAAACAATGCAGCATGATCAGAAATATGCGTAAAAATACGCAATAAGGAAAGTTTCTCTCAAGAAACAGTTACTTTGCAAAAGAATGTGAACAGCATTCCCAGTTCCAAAATACTGTCATTTTTTTTTTCTTTATTATTAAATGTTACAGGTGGTCTTCTTCGTTGATGGACTTTGATTGAACTTCTACTGTTCAGATAAACATAAAATACCGGGAGTGGTCCGGCCGAAACTTTCCCGCATACTCTCTAATGAAGCTGAAATTGTGGCACTTTTTTCCTCTACCGATTAAAACCAAAATCTGGCGCAGAACATTGTTGCATTAAAAAAAACATCACTTACTAACCACTCTCAGTAGATTTAAATCATTGCCTTTTTGCCATTTTAATCATTGCCTCATTCCCTCGCTTGAATCGGGCTCTAAATGCCATAGACATCCGCATGCTGGATTTTATTCTCTCTCATCGTTTTGCAGTTAAAAGTTTTGTATCTCTAGTGCAGTAAAAGTTACCGTATATTCAAACATACGCAGATTTTCTCTGAATAGATTTTGTTTCAACTTTGATCTACAATTGTGGTGTGAGGATCATATAACAAAATTTCATTAGTCTAGCTCAAACCTTTTTTGAGTTATCATTGCTACAAATAGACAGATATTTTCTAAAATTAGGATTTTCGAATTCGGGGACTCATACGTAAAAATTTCGAGATGGAAGTTTTTGACGTTTGCAATACTTTCTTCATACTTCATAAAGGAAATAACAAAAATTGGAAGCAAAACAATCAATCAATAAACATGAGTGGAATTGTTGAACAGAGGTGGTTCTATTATGATTTGCGGTTGCATAACCTCTTGCAGAAGGCAATTTAGTTATCGAAAAAAGGAATCGATATTTAATATTTGAGTTTTGAAATATCCTCTAAAGAACTGTAATATCTTGATCTAGACTGATCAAATAACGAAGCAGAATTTCCAGACAATTCCTTATTTTACAGCCCTATATATACAAAAGAATAACTTGTTCTAATCTTGGTAAAATAAATAGTTATTTACACCTGTAGTAGGAGACACAACATTCGAAGTCGGTTTATCTTGAAACTCAGTTCTCCATCAATACGGAGAAACAACACCACAGGGAACTAACAGATTGTTAGTCCACACGACCACTCTAGGGATAGTTCTCGGACTCCGAATTCGTGGGCGTAGTCCAACAGTCTGCCTCTAATTCGTTTCATTTCCTCTCCCTAAAAAAATAAATATCCGCACTTTATTTCGGCTACAATCTCCGCCTCTTAATTTACATTGGTCATTTGAGCTCTCTTTCGGCCAATCGGGGTTTAGCAATATGCTCCCTCAGTGGCACCAGTCGATCGTGGGAAAGTCCTTTTAGTGAAGCACCTTTCATAATTGACTATTATGGAACACGGAGTTATCATAGTCCTTTCATAATGATAAACATTTAGCAACCATATGTTTGGACATCCCTTTCTCTTTGAAGGTACTATCAATATCTCTTGGACGAGGAATTCCCACATGTGGTCTTTCACTGTAGTCGCTAATGAACAGATGCGAAACCACCCAAGTGAAAAGATCCACCATCTGGCTATCTCGAGAACTTTAGTAATTAACAGCGACGACACAGCTGGCTGTAAATGTCTTATCAGTACTGCGAAACGGAGAATGTTACAGTACCACTATATTAGATTGAGATATTCTATATTTTTCAATAAAATAATGGTCCTAAGAATTCTACTCCAATTTTTCAAAAATGACTATACTATAATATACGGGAAAGACCTCCATTTTTACTCCAACCACACTTTATTAGTCCTGAAGATTTATAACTTGTGGTATTATTCTATGAAGTACTATTCACTACTTCATTCTTTGAAGTACTATGTGAAATGACAATTAAACATTGTAGTAAACTCTTGCCAGTCATATTGGAAGTGTAGCAAAAAAATCTCACATTTTATCGCTCCCTATTTAATGATGTTTAGAACGAAAGAAGTGAAAGAAGTGGTTGAAGCCAATGGCTACAAACGTTAATCATATTTAAGATAGCAGACTTAAGAAACTCACTTAAGAATTCTGTAAAATTTGCAATTATTTCCTCTTTGTCTCCTTTTTGTACACTTATTTTTATGATGTAAAATGACATCCTGTTTTAAATTCATTTTGTTTTTAAAATCAAACTTTATGCTTTTTGTTATGTTTCTTTTATTTTGAAATAAAGTATCATTTTACAGCTATTAAAATAAATCGTTATTTTTTGGCAGCAGTTTGTTTGGTTTTTCTTCAGAATATAACTTTCTTGCTGCCTTGTATACTTTTACTTCTAAATGTATATACTTATTATTTTTCTCACGCATTCTCTTTCACCAAAGATACAATCACAAAAAAGCAAACATTTACCCCTGACTTGACTCGATTGGTTTTTTTGCTTGTATTTTCTCAGAAGCTCATAAAATTAAAAAGTTCTATTTCATAAACGGAGAATTCGTTTGGACCCTTTTACTTTAGCTCATTATTCTTATTTCTTATTCCTATCTTTATAAGAAAGTAAAAAATATGTGATGTATTTAAGCTTGATTTTTTTTTTTATCATTCAAAGGAATTGTTGCTTCCAATACAGGTTTACATTTCGCATTCAATGCACACGAACCTATTTCTACATCCTCATGAATCATCGCTCCTCGTGATCTCCGACGCACAAGGATAGGATATTTCAAACACATCACATTGCATCGCGTAGCACGAAAATGAATGAAGCAATGATTTTTAGCATTGCCGCGTGATCACTGTGTATTGTGTGCTCGCCTTACGCAGGCATTTGACAGATCAGTCTTTTCGCACATCCATATACGACAAAGGTGGAGATGACCTTCTGGGTGTAGAGCTGACTTTGCATAGGGATGTACTGTGACAAGCTGCAGAAGTTTATCGATAGGTGCAAAAATATAAATAGGATTCGTTACTCTTACTTGTTTCAAGTTAAAAACAATTTTTCCTGTATGTTTTTATTCCTTTTAAACAATCCTACACCCGTTGAAATGAAATGGTACTTAGATAGCGCGCCAAGAATGAAAAAGGTCACAGATAAAGAAATAAACTGTCAAAAATTCTAGATGCGTTCGAAAACGATAAAACAGTTTTGGTTAAATGAAAAAAAAAAAAAAAAAAAAAAAAACGCCATGGAAATGTTGCTAAATGAAAATATATAATGTTTTAACTATACGATGCAAATCTACACCGCTATGCATTGAAGGGTTCATATTTATATCAAAATGGTTTAAATTCTGTTGAATAACCAACTTGCGAAAATGAACATTCATGTCATACCCTCAATGCTAACGGTTAAAAAAAATCCATAAGTGTGTCAAAAATAAATGAAAACTTTTTGTAATGAATGAAAGCTGGTTTCTTTTCACTCTTGTTATTTCAGCTTTTCTACGCGGTTGAATAGTTTCGATCCAAATCAAAATCAAAATATCATCAACTACCACAATTTTAATCACTTACTCCCTATAGAAACGTTTTTCTTTCCCTGCTTAACGTTTATCTCAAATCACACCACTAACAATTATGATGCAGATAATTATACCATTTTCGGGGCAGTTAATTGTGTCTGGTAATATCAATAATGAAAAAAAGAACGCAATAATAATTAAATATCTGTAGATTGAAGATATTTTACTAGAATTAATAATAGTAAATTGATATCATCAAGGACTGCAACATGCTGTTTTAGTGATAGGAGAATGAAAAAAAAAAAATTGGAAGATGGGTCGGCTTCATTTTTTTTTTTTTTTTTTTTTTCTTTTCTTTCTTTCTTTCTTTCTCTTCTTGAGAGTTTGTTCTGTAATATAATTTGAGCTTGTGCCAGCTGTTTAATTCTCGTGGAAGTATTAACGGAGAGTATTAAGATAAGTTTTTCTTCGGAAAGGTATTTTTTATGTGAAAAGAATATTGGCAGATTTCGTTGCATATAAAAAAGTATTATCCAAAACATGAAAAGAGATATAAAAGTAAGAAATCTTTTGGAAGAATTTTTGCTTTATTAGAATATATTATAAAACTTTCGAGGTAATTAAAAATAATAATATCTATTACAAAGGGCTATGACGGTTTTCTTTTAAAAACTGATAGAAATAAAACATTTGAATATGATATTTAAAGAAAGCTTAAAGCCTTATTTGTGTTCGTAACAACTGTCCTATGTGATTGACTCTCTTTTGTCAAATGAGCAACACCTCGCGACAGCCCTTTTCTCACCCGATACATTTGAAGCGTGCTCAATAGCTATAAATAAGTTCTGTAGACAGCAGAATTTATTCAGAATCTTCATGACTCCTTGAGTTTTCATTGGGAAATGGCGTAGACTCTGCTTCAACGTTTCCTTAGCATGGAGTAATAAAAGTGCGCGTAGAGACTGCTTGATTCTAGACTGCAATCATAAATCATCAGAAGAGTAATGCTAATTTTAGCAAGATTAACCTCTCATATTGAAGTCACACCAAAACTAAATTGGCATAAACTTCATAATTTCTATCCATGATTTGATGCTGCTTAGAGCATGTCAACAGAATCGGGATTTCCTCTTCAAACTTACACACCACATCTTGTGAGGACATTTGATCCAGGAAGGAATCCTGCATAAGGTTCACTACAAAAAGAATCATTGTTTCGACTCTTTTTGTAGAGATTCTCGGACAGCGAGACCATTAACTAGTTATGAGATCGCTAACATAATATGTTGTTAATGTAAACTGTTGTTAAACTGTGTAACAACGCAATTTCAAAATATCACAACTGTCAAAAAGATTTTTGAAATAAATTACTAACAAACATTTTTTGGAACTCAAGAAAAATGCATTCAAACTTCACTCAACGAACACTTTGCATATGAGTGATTCATATAACTAACAAAACAACATATTAAAATGTAATTCGCTTAACAAGCGATGTTCAAAAACATACGGTGAAAAGACATCCTGACGTGACATGCTGGATTAGCTTATGACTATCTATGTTTAGTAATTGTTTGAAGATAGCCCTTATGGCTATATGGAAGACGTTTTGGTCGGATAGTATTATAGAACGCGATTACAGAGGGTTTAAGCAAGCATTTGTGAAGCCTTTATTGATGAGATTTTGTCTTTGGCCACGTTTATAGGGTTCGGTGCATAGCAATGACATTGATGAGCTTGTGAAAGAACATAGCTAGAACTACCGAAGAGTTACTGGAGTTGCATTCTGTGTCACAGCAAAAAGCTGCGGAAGAGTAGCGGATGATTAGGAGAAAAAGAAATAACAGACGCTACAGAAAAACAACCTACCAGTGAAGTAAAGGAGATACTGAAAGCATTGGAAATACTGCATCGTTTCTTGAGAAGCTTCACTCTAATAAAGTAGTAGCTTTGTTTTGTATAAATTCATTTAACGATAATGCTGTCTCATTTTGCTATCTCAATTATGAAGTGTATCCGAAGAAAAACAACTGTAGACAGTTTTCTTGTAAAAAGAATGCACATTATAAACTACATTATTAAAATTTCGTTTGGGTATCTTTTTTTTCAGTATGGAACGTGTTTTTCTACGAGAAGAACTGTTTCGCTTAACCAGCATCTTTCATTACATTCTGGAACCAATTACGCTCGTTTACCAATGCAATATTACAATTCAGAAATATTCCCGTACATGCATACAACTTAAGTTTTAATTAACATATTAGAAAGATTTTGGATACGACACAATTACTAATAAATCTTTTCTCTAAAATCAATTGAACAATTTCCTTCAGAAAATCATCTAATTGAATAATTTCAAATCACTTCACAAAAGCATTTAAAATTCCCAAATTGCAATTTTGATTGCAACCAATTTTCTTTTCTGAAAACAAGCGCGGAAATCATCATTTTTCGAAAAACGTTCTTGACTCTCATCCACAATCGATGCAGGGGAGATGGAACCAATAATTTTTTAGATTTTCGTTAGCAAGCCTGGAATCAAAAAGGCCCGAATATTTTTATATCTTAATCGGTTTTTATCTTCCAAGCATCTCTATGTAATTTATTCGAATATAAACATAATACTGCAAAGTAGTCTTCTTATTCGGATATTGTTGTAATAAATCGAATTACATCTCTTTACGACCCACGTTCTATAAGCAGGAGATGTATCTTCATTTGAATAATAAAATGCATCATCTTCAGATTATCTAAAGAGTTTTTCATCAGTCACTTCCATGGAAGTGTAAATGATGACTAGAGACGATTGCATTAAATTTGACTAATATCAAATTTATTTTTTGTTGCTGAAATAGCAAAAATGTTCTCAGCATAAAGATGCAATAAATCGAATTTAAGAGGATTCTAAGTTGAATAATATTCAGTTCTCAAAGAACTTATTTATAGATAGGTTTCTATTAAATCTTGAAAACATTGGATGGCGCTTCTAATCTAGTTCTTATGGAAGCACCTGCCTACATTCAATGAAAACTAAAGTTGACTGTAAATGGAAAGTTTAAAAGTGTGTCCCAGCTCTTTCTGATTCTGACTGTCATTTACATCAAGATCATTAATTGGTTAAATGATCTTGAAGGACAATGACAGTAAGAATATAATTTATTTACACTTCGATAACTAAATTCTTTTGAACACGATTTGTCCATTCATTACAATTTTTTCTCTCAAACTCCCGAAAAGAGGATATTAATTTTAAGGTAATCGTTTTTTTATCATCAAATGCAGTTTAGATAATTAAAATTTGTTTAAATAATCTTAATCACCATTTAAATCCCAAATTTCATTACTCTTTTAATAAGGAAACATCGTCCTCCTCCTTTAGAAGACATGGTTTATTTCGTTCGTGAAGAAAAGCAATTTGATTTATTTCAATTGCCGCCGAATATCCTCTTGGAGTACTTGCACTCATGTAGAGTTTCATGTTTATGTGCTATGGACTCAGATAATGACGGTTTGAAAATTGGAATTTATTACGACATGAATATTCTCGGCTTCTTCGATTTCGACTTCGCCGAAGGAAGAATGGATAAAAAATATTGTTCTCATTTCTTAAATGAGCTTGTTTGCTCGTTGAAGAGAATAACATTTTCATCGTATAATTTTTTTTCTCTTAGTTTTAGCAAAGAAAAATTTTATTAAATTGTTATCACTTAAAACCACCTTGAGCAAATCCGGTTATTTAAGACGTTTTAATGAAATGTTCCCAAGTTACATAATTGGATGATTTTATTTTTAGATTGTTGTAAACTAGTTTGTTTTATACATTGAAACAGCGCATTGAAATGACACTTAAAAAAGAAATCGCTTGATGCATGGAAATAGAGAGAAATATTTTAATTCTATTTTTTAATCTGAAAAATCACTTTACATTAGTTTTGAAAGTTATGCTTAAAATGAGCATGAGTGAAACGGAAACTTTAGATTATTTATTCATATGGTAAAATAAAGGAAAGTCCTAGTTTTCTGAGCTTCTAATCAATTTTTTTCATTGCGAATGAATGCCAAAGTTACTGGCAGATAACTGGTGTGTTCATTCTATTTCTGATTTGGCTTGATTCTGAATTTGGCATTCACTCGTTGGAATAATAAATGATCGATTAAAAAACAAATCTTACTGAAAAAGAACAGGATATATTGTTAAATATATAGTTTCCGTGAATACTAAAGCAGCTAAACTTTTTTTTTTTAATAACGTGTGTTTCTCTTTCAGCTCATAAATGCAAGCTATGAAAAGACGATTCCTGTCTGCTATGAACTTAGTCCTATTTTATTTAGAAATTTATCCTGAAAATGGTAACTTTTTCTATCTGGAGAATATATTTTTTTCGTCTTTGTTTCAATATGCATTTTATAACAGAAATGTTAAGGAACAACGAAATTAATAACAAAATAAAGATAACAATTTTTAAAAATTTAACTAAAAGTTGGATAAAACATTGCTGACAAAAGAATACACTAAGAAAATAATACGGCATTAACTAATAAAATATTTTTTTGCTTAGCCGCCTCACAGATTTTTTTAAAATTTCGAATCTTATAGCTCAAATTCTTTCTGCTAACAATACAGTTTAGGTGAAGAAACGAGTTAAAGAATGAAATCATTTTATAATATCCTTGTCATGAGTTTGCCTCAGTATTTCCTACTTTCATAGAGCATTCCTATTATTTGAAAATATTGTATAATGTGTTAAACAACCATCCTAAAGCAAAAATCCTTATTTCCAACACAAAAACAATTATACTTATTATATCTATCATAAAATAAGTCAATTACCTATATAATCAAATATGGAGAAAGCTTCGTTTTCCTATTCGTATGAGAATTCATGGCATAAGTTAAAAATGATGCCAAGGAAGTAAGTGTTTTTAAGGGAATTGTGTTAAGTAAGTAATTGTGTTGTGTTAAGTGTTAAGTTAGGGAATTTTTTTTCTTCGATATTTTTAGTAGTATTGCTTATTCTTTTTTCTGCCAATAGTTTTCATTTAACATCAACTGACCAAATGACATCTTGCTACGCCTTAAAACATATTTCCAGCGAATGATAACAAGGCGCAGTCATTTGAAAACTTTATACCACAGGTCCTAATAATCTTTTAGGGTAAACCACCTACTGATGAGAAGAGCCATTTGGTACAGTAAGGAAATCGATCACTATTTCATAATCTTCAGTGCAACTCTTACGTCGTTTGTTGAATTGAGCAAACTGCTTTCCGTTATACATTTATGTTGTAATCATTTTGAAAAAGGAGAGCAGCTTTCCGTATTACGTCTCGGGGAGACTACATCATTGAAAAACAAAATGTTAACACTGAGTTGTTTGAGGAATCCTCAAATGAGATCACTTTTCTCTCTCGTTTACCTGAAACTAATTAAGATATCAGCTTCACAATCATTTGCTTCATTCCGGAAGATAATATAAAGTATATTTGTTCTCATCTCCGTCCAGTAGCGGATTTCCAATTAGGCATATAAGGTAGCTAGCTACCTATGACCCCTAGGCTGAAAATGAGTTCCAAGCAGGCCTATTAAAAAATTTATTTCACTCATTTTCTTATAAATACGTTTGTACAAAATACAGATTCTATGTAATATTAGGAACATTTCATGCAGTATAATTGATGTTATATGTTTGATTAATTATGAGAATATGTACAATTATGCCCAAACACAGATGTTGAAGAGTTTCAAGTCATGTGCATTTATACATACAATAAAGAGCCAGAAAAGTTGGTACATATGCATATAATGTGGCTATGGAATCAGTCCGCTTAACATAGCGTTAAATGGATTCTTACTGATGCAGGTATCAAGATTTAACAAATTTTGAACGAGGCTTTAAAATCTACACACTAAAAGCATTTTCAACATAGTTATGGAATTTGCATTTTCCATTGCGACAATTTCACGAGCGAACCATAAATATAGAATATCTGATAGAACAGAAATTGGAAAAAGAACTTGAAAAAACGGGATCATCCACGACAGACGAAAATCCTTAAACGAGATGGGCGATCAACACTTCCTTTAACTGCCACTGATTTCAAAGCTAGGGTATCAACAAAGTATTCAATGGACCATTATTGATATAGACTTGTGGAGCCGAGCACCCCTTATGTATCATACTGATTACACAACGCAGAGCTTTGTGCCTTGCCTGAAACCGCCAACACCGCTACTGGCTGAGAATGACTCGAAACGTGTTGCCTTGTCTCACGAATCTCGTACCTAAATAAGAAGAATACACATTCGCAAAGTTAAAAAGAAAAATTTAACTTTGCAAATAAATTATTAAAATTTTTAAAATGAGCTAAAATGCGAAGTTCACTTGATCGCTTTATTAAAAGAGGGACTTCGTAATGCGCACTGCAATATGTCCTAGAATTCGCCACTTTCCCCATCCACCGAAGGTCGATATTAAACGCAAAATCGTTCTTAATTTTGCAAGAAGTCACCAGAATTGTATTCGATGCATTTTCGATCGAATGCAAGCATAATTTCATAATGCATCATTCGTCAAGATGCTGTCTACAAATATTACTGAAAAGAATTTTGAGAACATTTCACATGTATATAAGTTTTCAGCTACGGTCTTGAAATTCTAATATGTATTTATACTTCATTACAATAAAAATGCTTAGTTATATTGCCGTAATTTTTGCCTCTTTCTAGAAATTTTTCTTCCATTAAATGTTCTGGGTAACCATTAAATAACCTGAGATGTTTCAAAGTATTTGATCACTTTCGTGTGCATGTCTTAAAGCCTATGATTGTAGAACAGGCAAATTTAACCAAATTTCGTCCGCACTCTCTTAGAACAATAGTATTTCGATGAATGAAAAAAATATCCTTTCTGCCACTATCTTTAGAATGAAACTTTACTCAAAAGTGGTCGTCAAAATGAGTTTATTCGAAAGAAATAATAATTCAACGTTGATACTTGTTAAACAAGTTTGATCTTTCATTGCTTGAAAAAAATACTTTTTTTTTGGATTGTGTGTTTATTTTTTTTAAAAAAATCTTTAAAAAAAGAAATTTAATACGAATTAGCAAGCTCGCAGTATTAGAACATTTTTTTAAAATAGTCGGATTATAAGCGTCACCATTATAAATCATACTTTTTAAATGATCCTAGGGCCAACAATTTCAGGAGGAAAGGAAAGAGGAATGGAACGGCTATCTTTAAACTGACACATTGTAAATTATTTGTTGACATACAAAACGTTTTTTGCAAATTTGTTGAACACTTAATATAATTCAAGTTGTGGTCCATTTTATATTAATACAATGCGCTGCAGATATTTATGCTTTAGTATATTGAAAGTCATTGAATTAAGTGTATCAACGGTGCCAAAATCAAATTTATAACTGTAAATGTGATTTCTGTCTTTCGGCTAGTTGACAACTTCTATACTGAAACAGAAACTTTTTTTGTATAAATTGCAATTCCATATTCGATATGATATGGAGACGAAATTTCATTTCATTTAACGGAACAGATGTTTGACAATCTAAATCAGACATCTTAGGATAACTTATGACCGCTTTGTCTATATCTAAATATGTATGCCGAGTCCGCACTTCATGCCTGAGACAAGTTTATCATAAATACAAACAATAAACATATTATATATATTTTGCAAAATCATTCACTGTTTCTGAAGAATAAAGCACTTTTACATTCTAGAAACTAACCAGCTTCTGATTGCAAATTGGTGGGTAGATCCTTTTTAGAAGCGATGATCCATGTCCGGAAAACATAATGCGTTCACGAAACGAGTTTGATAATAATAATAAAGGTTGGACTAAACACTTGTTTATTCATCAGTATTATCCAGGTGTAAAGAGAAACATTGTAAAGATACACGCTCTCTTTCCCGTCAATGAAGTTTCATTAAATCCTTGGCAAACGAATTCGGAGAAGTAGCATTGGCTGGGAGCTTGTAAAGACGGATTCATGCAATAAAAAAAGGTTAACTAAAAAAATGAACATTGAGAATCGAGCCACGCTGTGGAAAATTAGGATCCTTGCATTCATAAGTTTATGTCTGAGAGATTAAAGAAGGAAAGTTGCGTTTCGAAAATTGATCTAGTGAACATATTCGATTTCTCGTGACAAAGAAAAAGGCTGGAAATAACGCACGATAGCACATGCACGTTGAAGACCATATGCCCATTTATGTGATTATCATTTGTAGATTCGATTCTTGGACAGCTGGATTATTTATTGATTAATCAACTGTATTTACAAGACGAACTAATTGTAAGTAAATCTGGAAACCTTCACTTTTAAGCATGGCCATCCAATACTCATCAATTCATTCAAATTTCACTCGACTGCATCATTTACAAAATGAATGGCTGCAAATCGAACGGCTCTCTTCACATTATCTAAAGCATCATTCCCGAATCAAACTGTGGACAGATGAAAGCAATCCTTCCTATATTTCTCCCTTTCAATAGCATTACTCCATCCTCTTTCTCGTGGCAGCACTCGCATTGCGTAGACTTGATTTGCAATAACAAAAATGCAACCTAAAAAATAAGACTGATTGTAATTTTTAGGAAAGGAACCATAAATACATATAATGGAAATAAAAAGTAGGATTCTAGGTGCACGAAATATAAGTTATATATAAGGAAAAGCTTCTCATTAAAAATTTATCCCTTGAGTTGACATTTATTAGAATAACCACAAAGATAATTTTTCTTCTTTCTAACTAAATTATGCCGTAAGTTAAAACGAGAGGAAAAAATAGAACGATTTACAAAATCCCTCAAAAAATGTACTCACTCCATTACAAAATGAATCTTCAAGAATTCTATCCCACCCACCCCTGATTTACGAAATGAGAGAACCGAAAAATTTAATCAAGTCCCCTTTCGTCGATGCAAATGCTCCTTCACTCGTGTCATGAGCAAACGATGAAGATCAGTTTTCTTTAACGATCTCGCATCTTTTTATTCTATGGAGTCTAACAATAAGATGAATGGTATCTAAATATGAATAGATTGAGATCTGTTTCTGTCCGGTTTGGACATGATTTAGAAGCCTCCTCTAAAATGCAAATGAAAAGATAGATGCGTTCTTCGAAACGGATTGTTGTTCGGAAAATGTAAATGTAGATGGATGGAGTTTGCTTGAAGACTTGGAAGTTATTGGAAGAATTGGATGCAATTTTACGAAGTAAGGAAATTTCGTATTCGTTGCTTACACATAGCATGATAAAAATGAATTAAAAAGTAAAAATGCCTGATGTGTTTTATTGTCAGCTATTCCTTTCTAAGGATTATATCTGTAATGATAGTAAAAACATTTGTGCATATGACTTATTCAACCAACTGCCATCCATTTGGATCATTTTAAAAATTTTCTAAAAGTGCCTAGAAGGACTTTTTTTCATCACTGACTGTTGCGCTGCTTATTTTCATATTAACCAAGAAAACGCTTTCACTAATAATTAGCAATATCACTTTTACTGATTTTGTTTTGAATGTCGCACGATTTTTTTAATCACACTTATTTGCAGAAAACGCGTTTTTAATAATCTGCTTAGAATATGACAGGTGTCAGTTTATGACTTTTAAAATTAAGCTGATTTTTTGTGACCATCTGGTAGTTACCCTCACATTACATGCTCAATTCATTTGTTATTATTCGCCGAAACAGATGAGGCCATTATCGAATTAAAATTCTATTCCTTCTATTCATTATTGGAAGCCGGGCTTCAAATCATCTTAATTTCGTTATCATCTATCTATCTATACTTATATATAAAGCTCAATGTGTGTGTGTGTGTGTGTGTGTGTGTGTGCGTTGGCGCTCTGCAGAAAAGACCATTTGACCTACAGCTACCAAATTTGGTACGTGTATACCTTGGAGGTCGGGAATGTGCACCTGGGGTCCCTTTTTTGAAATTTTAATTATTAATTAAAAACTAACTTTCCCAAAAAAATCCTTTCATTTTCCCCACCTCCAAATTAGTAAGGCTTCAGTTTTTTTTTTTTTTCCAACAGCAATGAGGCTAGGGCTAACATTTTTCGGTCGATTATTTCAAACTATTCTGTTTATTTTCTTAATGTTTGATGCATTTAAAATTAAACATTGTTAATGAATCGATCTTTCAGATTCATTCTGAAGTACTTTTGAATTAAAATAAAACAGATTAAAGGAAATTAAAAATTTCTAATCTACATAGCGTTACCCCAACTGGCGTAGAAAAATTCACGCATTTGCGTTACCGTAACTGGCGTTGAAAATTCACGCATGCGCATTGTATTCTGATTGTTTACATTTCAACGGAAGCGGACCCGATTTAAATTATTTTTAGGTTAATTGCATGCTTTTGAATCTGAAAAAATTTTGTTGATAAATTCTTGAGATATTACATCAATTAAGAAAGATATTCTTTAGTGCCCATAAGGTTTAAATGCTCAGTGACTCTGTTTTCAGTAATCATATTACCAAAAAAAAATGCTTTGTTTCAATAAAAAATATTATTATATTAATTGCAGATTAATTGCACTTTAATTTAAAGCAAAAATTCTACTGGAGCTAATCCTAAATTTAGAGAGATACAGATTACGTTATGACTGAAGGCCTTTATAATATTCTGAGTGAATTGAAAGTTGAAGTTTTAAAATATTTTAATGAAGAAGCTATTAAAATAGGAATTACATAAAATAGTTAATTATTAAAATTTTAACGAGCATTAAAATTGGCGAACCGGCTGGTCGCCAAAGGCGGCTAGTAATTAACAAAATATCCTTGAGACACTAATATTTTAAATAAAAAGATTTGCATTCCAATGAAATAAAAACTGATTGATTTATGAATATCACTATTCAATAAAAACGAGCGATTTCAGACCACTTCATCGACAGTCTCAAAGATTCCCCAGGGTTGCTCAAGATTGATTGGCCTAAGATTGTGAAAATGTTAACTGTTCTAAACTATTCTATTCATAAATCAATCATATTTGATAGCAGAAGATAGAAATATCGATTTATTTATTTAAAAGTTGAAATGTCAGGAACATTTCGAGGAATATATTTCCTTAGGGCGGACCAAAACAAAATAAAATGTTTTTATTCATATCCTTTAAATCATATTGAAAGTAAAACTAAAATCTGAATTCTATGATGAATCTGAAAAATTTTTGTTGAATAATTCTTGAGGTATTGTATTTCATAAATTTAGAAAATTATTCCGTAGTGCACATGAGACTTAATTGCTGAACGACTCTGTTTTCAATATTCATATTTAAAAAAATCCTTTGGTTTCAATAAAGAAATGTTTTTTATATTAATTATAGTTTAATCACTTCCATGTTGGCGGAAAATTAGAGAAATACATAGTACATTATTATTATATAGTATTATTTATTATAGAATGAGTGAATTACATGACTATCAAAATTTGAAACTTAAAAATATTTTGATAAAAAAAGCTGATAAAAAAGTTGCATAAAATATTTAATTGAAAAATATGAACGAGCATTAAGACTGGCAGACCGACTGGTCGCCAAAGACTGCTAGTACTTATATAAAGCTCAATGTGTGTGCATGTGTGTGTTGGCGCTCTACAAGCCAAATCTTCCGGCCTACAGCTACGAAATTTGGCACATGTATACCTTGGAGGGTGGGAATGTACACCTGGGGTCATTTTTTAATTGAATAATTTGAATTTTAATTATTAATTAAAAACTAACTTTTCCGCCAAAAAATATTATCATTTCCCCACCGCCAAATGAGTAAGGCTTTAGTTTTTTTGTTTTTTTTTTTCGCCACGCGAACGAGGATAGGCTTAATATATTTTCGGCCGATTATTTCAAACGTTTCTGTTTATTTTCTTAGTGTTTGATGCTTTTAAAATTAAACATTGTTAATTAACCGATCTTTTAGATTCATTCTGAAGTACTTTTGAATTAAAACAGAATTAAACAGAATAAAGGAAACTCAAAATTTCTAATCTACGTAGCGTTACCCCAACTAACGTAGAAAATTCACGCATTTGCGTTATCATAATTGGCGTTGAAAATTCAAGCATGCGATTTGTGTTCTGATTGTTGACAACTCTATTTTCAACGGATACGAACTTGGTTTTGAAGGCTTAATTTGTTTTCGACAAATTATTTCAAGCGATTCTGTTTTGTTTTTTTAGTGTTTGATGCATTTAAAACTAAACATTGTTAATTAATTAATCTGTTCATAATGAATCTGAGAAAATTTTGTAGAAAACTTCTTGAGATATTACATAAATTAAGAAAGATATTCTTTTGTGCCCATAAGGTTTAAATACTCAGCGATTCTGTCTTCAGTATTCATATTTTAAAAAATGCTTCGTTTCAGTGAAAAAATGTTCTTATATTAATTGCAATTTAACCATTTCCACTTTAATTTAAAGAATAAATTTTACAGGAGCTAACAGAAAATTAGAAAGATGTATATTACGTTGAAGGTCTTTATAATATTATGAATGAATTATATTAATATCAAAATTTGAAGCGTTAAAATATTTTGATGAAAAAGCTATTAAAATAGGAGATACATAAAATATTTAATTATTAAAATTTTAACGAGAATTAAGATGGGCTAACCGGCTGGTCGCCAAAAGCGGCTAGTCTCAAATAACGATAAACCTTCTTTCACTTTTAAAAGATAAAATGGCTTAAAGAGAGACGATTTCATTTACAGCAAAAACTTCCGAATCCCTCTCTTAGAACACTTTGATCATTTAAGCGGTTTTATGTTTATACGAAATGTAATTAATAAATATCGACTCAAAATCAAAATTTTAGTAAAATGTGAATTCACGTGGCTGAGAGAAAAGTTATTAAGCCCGAAAGAAAAGTTTTTCTTGGCGAATTTCGGTCGAATGTCTCTTTCAATGAACACTGATTTCCAAGATCCATTGCTAACGAAAGATTTCATTTCTCTTGAAATAAAACACTTATATGGTTTATGTGGTCTCATTCAAAAGCCAATGATATGGGCACGTTTTTAGTAAAGTTAACAAATTTTAGCTTGAACGGTTTTTTCAGAATTCAGAATTAAAAAATTTGGAGGCATTTCGATTTCGAATTTCGCCAACGCTTCAATACTTATGACTTCAACACTTAAATCTATGTATTTTCATGAATCTGGTGCTCTTTTAAAAGATTTAAACCTTTCTTTCAGAATATGCGTGAGAATGTAACCAAAATGTTTTTAATTTAGATGTTTTCGAGCAAAATCAATTTATTTGTCATAACTCGCAAACGGTTGGAAATGGGTCGCTATAGTGTTTTATGATCCCCATGGGCTCTTCTCTTTCATTTGTCAAAATTGATCGAAATCACCCAATATATATACATATAATGAATATTATGAAAAATAATTATTTGTATGTTTTTTCGCGATAAAAAGGTTTACCGAGAAAAAAAAATTCAAGACTGCTGTTGTTTCCATTTGTTCTAATGGTCTCTTCGACGATAGAGATACACAATGCAACGAGAGAAGGAACGAGATTTCGATTGAGAAACACGATCAACAGATGACACATCATTCTTTGTTGTTCATTTTTTACTTCCCGCGAGATATTCTGTAACCGCGATTTAATCGCACACTGTTGGAGTCCCATTCGTTGTTATCCTGTTGGAGATTTGAGTGGACGTAGCGGTCAGACTCGAGATTGAGTATCGGGTCTTGTTGTTTAAAATAAAGAAAAGGAAATAGATGACTAATGGATATCGAGAGATAGAAAAATAGGCATTCGCCATTTTGAAAGATACCGTACATTTGAATTTTTAAAAAAACATTGCATTTGAAAAGTAGATATAAAAATAGAATGCATCCAAAATAGATTCAGCAGTTTTATTCAGAAAATTTGAAATCCCGACACTTTCGCTGACTTTTGCTTTTGTATTTGTATAAATGTTTTTGTCGTTTTGGTTTTGATTTGGTTTTTGTATAATTATATTAACTATAGTTGTTTACCATACTAATATTAATACACCATACTGATGTCAACCAACTTTCAATGTGCAACATTTTATCACAAAAAAAGTTTTATTTTAAACTAAGGGACTTCGCCCCTGCTTGTTTTCGCTAGCCTGCCCCGCTGTTGTCCGATACTGTACCGCATGTTCGTCAGTTCCCTTTAGCAATTTTTTTTTAACCACCAGTCATTCGTTCAATGTTGGAGGCTTAATCTTCACCTAATGATAACATACACTTGCCGATCGACCTACTTCCGATTCAAAACTCAAAGCCCCGCAATGAGAACATTCTTTGCTCGTATCTCCAATTTCTAAATATTGTTTCAATTCTTCACGTTTTGCCGCTAACGTAACAGCTTCACGATAAGCTTCTCTTTTCAAATTAGCAGATTTTTTGTCGGTCTTTCTTCACTTTTTTTCTTCACCTGATATTATTGGACTTCCCAGTACATTTTAAAAACAATGTAGAGTTAACACGTGTATTATTTAGGTACTCAGACGATTGCTAATCGAGAGACAAAAAATGTCTGTTACTCGATAAACGTGAACAAACCAGAAAGCTATTCATTAAAATTGCCACAAACGATGCTTCAAATGAGAATTACCAAATAATATTGTTTGGAACTCATTTGCTTTTGATGTGGTGTAAATTAAAGCTTTACTTTTTCTTTTTTGTCACCATATCACGTTTAATTTAAGTGCAATACAATTGTTTAAAACGTAACCCATGCCCATGACGTAATAAAATATTTTCAATAAATATTTCAAACAATACTGGCAAAACAAACCTCAAACGTCATGGGCAAATTTCACTAGTTGTGGGTCATCATCTACCAATCACAAAGCGAATGAAACGTAATGTTCACATTAAAAAATTTTTTATAATAAATAGGTCATACTTGCACAATAAACATAGACATTATGATTGGTTAGCCGTATTTTCAAAGTGAGGAAATCATTCTAGTTTTTGTAGATGTGAACTCTGCAAAAATTTCATTTTGCGATGTCTCTTGAAACAGAACGGAGGGAGAAGGCAACCATTGATGATACATGATACAACTTTAGATTATGAGCTTTCGTATGGCAAAAAAAAAAAAAAATTGCTTTAATTGGTACTATGATTGCTCATCAGTGACTCTGTTGATGTCTCTCTAATAAAAGATGTATAGTGATGTAGTGACTTCTCCCAAACATAGAGGGTGTTGGAAGTTTGACTGTCATTAATAGCATATTTACATTTACTTGAGCATGTATGTATAAATAAAATTGTCGAAATCAGGCCAATGATTGGATCAGGGATCAGACTAGTAGCGCCTTAAGCTTATGTCTCTATGCCGGAAGAAACAAAACATCGGTTCAAATTCGTTTGCAGTTAAAATACGCAAACATTTTTTAAATGCTGTTGCCTTTCGTTTCTGTTTCTGTTTCTACTAAATTATTTATTCAGATTATTAACTGTAATTGTTGCTGTTGATTGTAAGTGTGTCTGATATCGAGAAAGGTCCAGAAGTTTCTTCTACTGTTTATAACGAAATGCATGATAAAAATCTACATGATATGAAGAGAGTAAGAGAGTTGTGTTTTCATTCTAGCTTAGCTTATAAGTTTCTGCATCTAATTTCATCTACGCGATAGTGTAAATTTCATCTTGACAATTGCTGCGGCCATTTTAGGAGCATCGATTAACATACAAACACATATGAATTCGTTAGATTTTTTTAAACTTTCTTATAAAGCGCTTATCAATAATTCTGTAGGGGAGTATGTAGTTAAGTATTTGAAGTTATGCTCTGTTAGGTTTGACATGTGATTGAGATCTTACCTGAAATGATACTATTGCTTGGTGGCAGGAAATTGACGATGCAACCATATAGCAGCATGTCTGCTTCAATGAACTAAGCGCATATCGGCTAACTGGGCTTTAGTAAAATTATTCGTAGTCATCTGACTTAGTCGACAACTACAAGAAGAAATCGGAGCTTGCTGACCACGAGAGCTCCCTTACAGCGCCATTTATCCATGGAACCCTACTTTCCTATGTCCTATTGATGCTTTTTACCTTCCTTCCAAGTTCAAAAATACACTATATATATGTATATATATGAAAAGAGCCGCTGATAAAAGGATGCCATTTTCGAGGTATCTACTAGCGCAATCAAAGTTCTCAAGTATACAATACAGTTGCAAATTGAAACTGGAAGAGACTTACTTGATTCGATAATGTAAAATATTCAGTATGGGTTATTTTCTCCTCGTGTTTCCATTGTAGCCCATATTCTTGTCATTATTGAACGATTCAAATGCAACTGCTTATGAATGAACGAAGGACTAGTTGGTAGTCTGACGATTTTAGCCGATTTGCCATATTTCTTTAGGAATTAGCACTTCGATAAACCATTATGAATGAGAAGCTATTTATCAAAAGAGAACATATATCTTTTCATCTGGAATGCAATTTTCTCCATTTTTTTATATATATAATTTTTAGTGCACGTTTACACAAGCATGCAGTCTCAATATGTCTCCATTTTCTTAATATGTCTCCATTTTCTTAATATGTCTCCATTTTCTTAATATGTCTCCATATTTTTATCATTTACCTTAATTTTTCTAGCTATCTTAAAGTCTTAATTTTTAACCAAATTTTTTTTTTTTTTTTTTTTTAGATTTGTAAAATAGATATTTTTACTTTTTGAAAAGAAAAAAAAACTCCTCAAATAAGAGACTTAAATAACAGGTTTAAAGTTATCTAAATATTTTCACGTTAAGCATATATGCATCGTTTTTAGTCACTTCTGCGATAATGATCATTGATTGAAATTTCTAGAAATTATTGTTTTGTAAGCAAGGCAGTAATTGGGATGACTCGGCTTTTGTAGTATGAAATTTTTTGAAAACGAATTTGCAATGGTGATAATCTGCTTCAATATTTTAATTTAACAAGATTAAAATCCATATAATACCTGAAGAAGAAGTTTTTCTTTGCTTCTCTTTCTTTTCGAAAAAGAAAAATCCTGTTGCAAAAATAATAGATATTAAAAAGTTGCGCATTTACCTCAGCGGATTTTTTCCCGTAGCCTTAACTTGATTAATCGAATTTCAATTAATAATAAATGATATCATTTTAGTTTTACTACCATTTCTTAAATTTATCAAGCTTGATCTAAACCTGCAGTATATAAAAAATAAAGTGGAGTTTGTTTGTTCTATCTGAATGTAAAAAATCTTCACTGTCGTCTTTACGTGAAGTCACCGAAATAAGGAATCCATTTAGCATCATCCAAATGTAATAAGAAACCTCATAAGGAACTGGACATTCTTTTCCGGTAGAGATATTTCATTAAATCCACGGCAGACGGGTGGCTTTGGCATTCGTAGGATCTAAGTGACAATACTGACTCATTTCCTGAGGAGGGTATTCTAAGACAGATGAGTGCAGTAAGGGTGGCTGGCTACCAGAGTAACTGGATCTCTTTGAAAAATGAAGAAGACTGGTTCCAGTAGAAGATTCAGTGAATTTATTTCATCGATCTTGAAATTCAGGGCTAATTGGAAAGAAACGAAATTCCTTTGATGGAACCGGTATGGTATTAAGAGTAATGGCGATGTCTGACTTATTTTAATATGCAGTTAGAAGAGAGACAACAAGTTATCTTTTAACTTGTTATCTTTTATCTTTTAAATGCGATTAATTAACTTGCTCTATGAACAGTACACAAGCATTAAGCATAGATATTTTTATATCTCTTCATGAATAGGTTCACTGTTCAGACAAAATATAATGTTTAGCACTCTCTTTATCAGAACGATCTTTTAAAAAACGGAACTTTTATTTTTAGTGTTGAGTCATGCCGTTTTCAAGCTTCTACATCATCTCAACGTGAACTCCAACATGAGATTTGAGGCTCCCCAATTTCACCTGATCTGTAATCCTTATTGATTAATCACATTTAATTGACGTAAATAAAATGCAATATAGTAATTCAGAAGTAGTCAATGCTTAACTCGTATAAATGACGGATTTTTCTCAAAACTGACTCGGTACAGGAATTTCTACGGAATCAGATCAGCAATTTACTGAACTGCCATTGTCCTTGATAACGCTCAAATCAGTAAAAGTAAACTTCCGGTAAGCATGATTCAGAGTGCTCATACATGAAGGTATTCTATCATATTATACAATTTTGGCAATATTTTGTATGATTTTGAACTATATTGCTCAATGCCATTCATATTCTTACATCATCAGGCTAATATTATTAATACAGTATTAGATATATTATATATTATTAAACGACTACTTAATAATCCAAAATTGATTTTGCTGCTGCAAAAGTTATATTCTGTTGCTTGTTCATAAATTCGAACGAGGCATTTTTAACTCCCTTTCTCTATCGTAGACACATTCCATTACAAGCTGTTATACAAAACGTTAGAGTAGAAACATCCAGAAGACTTGACACCTAACAAATTTAAATAACTCTGAGGAATTCCCGCCCACCATTCTTCTGGATCGTGCAGAAAACATTTAATTAAGTAACCCACAACGATGCTCTCTCTCTGACATAAGCAGATGATGAAAATCAATCGTTCGGTTTTCTATGATGATCCTTTTGTTTCTATCAACCCTAAAACTAAGATGAATGGTATCTAGTTTCTAATGTGGCTCTGTCCTGTTGGGAAAAGTGTTAGAGTACTACATTTAAATAGAAATGACAAGAAATATATAGAGATTGGGTCTGCTTGCAGTTAAGAAAAGTTCATGCAAATTCGAAGCTTTTAACTTCAATTAATAAGAAATTTAATTTTTCAACAAAATTAAGATTTTTTTATACACTTTTATTTTCAAGTTTTCCTTGTTTATGTACGTAAAGATTAATCTTATTTTTATTCACTTTCTGATGGGCTAGATTTTTTAAATCTTAGAAAGATCTAGGTAATTGTGTCTTACCAGTAACAATGCATTCAGTGTTTTAAAGTCTTTTAAAATCTGATTGATTAATTCAGTTAAAGTTTGAATTCATAAAAGGGATCATACCTGGTACAGATTTTGAGAAAAATTGATTACAAGATTCTAAAATATTCATAATAATTAATTATAAATCAGATTTTAAATATATTAAAAGAAATTCTATGGTTCAGTCCACTAAAATTTTATTCTTAAAAACTGTTTTCATTCATTTGTTCATAATTCGGATTTTTCACATGATAATTGTAGATATGAAACCTGAAAACGAGTTTTTTATGCTCTGATGCCACTCTTGCAGTACAAAAAAAAATTGCAATCGGTTAGAATACTAATAATGTCAACTTGAGAATACTTTCTTGGATTTTGAAATTGGTTACCATATTATGTTCATCTGCGTTATCTCTAAAAATATGCTATAATTAAAAATTTCCCATCAACTAATTGCAATCGAAGAAACACGTTTCATTCTTTTGGAATCCTTATATCTTAATTAACACTAATACGATTATTGTAAAGTCTTGTAAATTGTTTATAATTAAATACCAAATGGACACAGTTAAAATACATTTATAAAATATTTATGGTTATTTTTTTCTCAAAAAAATTCCATATTATATTTCCATATATTAAAAATGTAAAATAATCACAAACCCTAAAATAGGTACCATCGCCCTATCTTAGCATTCGGGTTCATTGGCACGAAATCTAAAATCAGCACTGCACTGTTCCTAACGATGCTGCTCACGGTTTCAATCCTTTCATAATGGTGCAACCCGTCGTCGGAATGAGAGCATCATTGAATCCACCAGAAAGCGAGAAGAGTCGCATACCATACTGGAAGCCTGCGATGGGAAATGAATGTAAAGTAAAACATAAAATGAGATGGAACATAAAATCTACTCCATTTTCCGCTGTGTTAGATTTCGTGCACTGCTCGTGTGAAAATGTCACATATCCTCTATGCAATTTTATAAGAGCCTCTGATCTCAAACCACAACATCCTGCTGACATAGGATAAAAGAGAGCACATCTCAACAGAAATTAACAGAAATGTTGTTCGACCAACCACACCATCATTATATTTTGTTACAGAGAGGGAGATTGCAGTATTTGAGCATTCACTTAGAACACATTTTTATCTCAACCTTAAAATCTGTTAAATATGTGTTTCGAAAAGAGACAATTTACGTAGCGATGATATAACTCTGGTTTATGGAATCATTTTTATGCGGGAATGCATTAAGGCTACAGCTAGAAAATAAGTGTACAATATCTTGAAAACCAAACCTCACTCGGCCGGGTTTTTTTTGTCGGGATTTTTCGGGGAAAATATTTAGATACGAATCACATACCGATTACATAGCAATATTTTTCAATCTTGCCTCTGTGTGAACTGGTCATTTGAAAAAAATCATGAATGCACTTCGTTTAACAGGTTATTCTAAACAATCTGCTATATTATTGTATTCATTTTCACATTCTATTGACCATGAACTTATACTTTTAAACTTTCATCTCTTTTACCATGGCGAAATCGGATCCGAGGTAGTGTAATATGACATTGTCAATATGAGAGCAGACAGAAAAAGGCTCTGATAATTAGGTACTAAAATTATTTTGTGTGTGTGTTTGAAATTGCATTTTTTCAGGAAAGACACCTGTATGTATATAAACTTAAAAGGCGAAACCTTATCTAGATGTAAAATTTGATCCAAAACGTTGGGGCCGTTTCCGAGATACACGAAATCAATTTACATACCTATGTATAAGAATGACTCGTTTAAAGATAACTAGGCATCATCTGTTAAATATTTTAAAGACTGGCAAGTCTTCATGTAAGTTGCAAAACATGTTTATATCTTCAGAAACAAGGTATAATTTTTTAATTTATTATAAAAAATTTATGGCAAAGGTTCCGTTTCTGAATTTTTTAAATATTTTAATTAGTGAATTTTTATATTCTTGTTCAATAATATTTCAAACTGAAGCAAAAAGTAATGCCAACTATGCCCTGGTCAAGTCACGGGGGCTATTACATCGAATAAAATAAATTTTAAAGAATGCGTTTATAAATTATAATCCTCCTAAATTGAAGTCAAATTGGCCAAAGAGAAATAATAACCAGGAACACCATAAGCAGCACTAAAAATATCAAATAAGTTGGACAAATTATACTTCACGGGATACTTCAATAGGATAATGCACTGCGTACTGGTGCAATTTTGAGACTGAAAAATTATTTTTGCTTTCATTGTCCTGAAAGAAATTGGTTTTTCAATTTGGGAAATTAATTTTTATCGAAATTATGAAACAAGAATATGAATAAGCTATTTACTTCTGCTTGAAACCATACTTTTTAAAAGTTAATTACATTTTTGTCGATAAATAAATTACAAAGTCATTCATCAACGTTTTTTAAATCACTTCTAATCGCTTTGCATTAACAAATATTTAGATGATCCAAACGCTGCAACTTTTCTTTATAACACACACACTCACACACACGCGCGCACACACACGCGCACACACACGCACACACACACACACGCTCACACACACACACACACACACACACACACACACACACACACACACACACACACACACACATATATATATATATATATACATACATATACATTGTTTCAAGCCCATATAGTTGCTTCCCAGCACAGTTATTTCTATCACCAGAAACACATATTTACAAGCATCTGTATTGAATGCTGCTAGGGTGCCTAGCCAGTAATACCAGGGCTTGGCGACCTTTTGGTGACTTGGCGACGAATTTGGCGACAAAATAGATAATGCTGGAAGCTTCGTGAATTTCAAAGATCCATCCAAAAAGAACTGAGATAGGCCTGATTGGCCCAGAAGGTTCTCTACACTTCTCCCGGGAACTATAAAAGGACGGCAGTCTCAAGCTGGAATCCTAGGGGCTAGGCGCTCCGTTAAACATATCATTAACTAAACTGGAATGAATCGCTGTTGGTGTCGTAGTCAAGTATCGAGTCTTCGAGAGGAAGCCGTCTGGAGAGACTGTAGGGCGAAGCTCCGAGGATCCCCTTTCCTGCTGGATTCTGTCTGGCCTCTTCGTGTGTTGTGGTCGAAGACTACTTGTGGGCTACTGTTTGCTGTTGTGTGCTGTACTGCATATTTGTTGCATATCTGTGTATCCGTGTTCAAATAAACGTCGTCGTTGTTTTCTATTAAGGCCTGCTGATTGTGTTTTCACACAATACACCCAGTACAAGCGAACCAATTGACTTTACGGATTTAGTATTAGTAGCAGCACACACATGTGTATATATACATATATATATGTGTGTGTGTGTGTCAGATATTCCTTAGCAAATTCCCTCTATTTGCCATTGAGTGGGACAGTAAGCTTAAAACCAGCATATCCTTTTAGTTATTAGATATTACTCAACTAGATTCAATCACCTGGTTACTAGTTCACTTAAATTAAATTATCTGGATACTAATTCTAATTCATTCGATCATCTGGTTTCCAGCTCTACTTCATTCAATTTCCTGGTTATTAGCTCAACTAGATTCAGTCACTTGGTTATTAGTTCAATTAGATTAAATCCTGGTTACTAGCTTGATTAGATCAATTTCTTAGTTGTTGATTCGATTCGATTCATTCACCTGCCTTTACTAGATTCAATTACCTAGTTATCAGATCAACTAAATTCTATCATCATTTATGAGCGGTGATAAATCTCTTGGTTACTAGCTCAAATAGAGCCAATTATCTGGTTAGTATCTCAACTAGATTCAATCACCTGGTTACTAGTTTTTGCTGTCTCATGCTAATCAATTGCATCTGTTTTTGTATTTGTTATCACGATGGATCTTTCATAGATAAATGCGAATTTATTGAAGTGATGTAATTAGTATCTGTTTCCAGTGATGAGAAAAAATTGCCTCAAATAATCTATATGAACTGAAGCTGTATAATACTTATTTGCTACTTTTTCTAATTTAAAAAAAAAATCAGATTCCCTTGCGTAAAACGTCGTAGCATTATAACAATTTAGACTTTATTCATTTGCCTTTATATTAATTTGAAAAAATTATTGCTCATTTTGAGCAAAAATGAAAATATATTAAAAAGATGCATTTAATATCACCGCAATACACTAGCGCATAAATGCAATAATCAAAATCATAAAAAGTATTTTGCTAGTTATTTTTAAAAAATATTTTTTTTTATATTTTATTAAAATTATAGAGCAAATTATATGTAAATAAAGCACTTTTGATTAAGATTCTAATCAACATTTCCAAAAAAAAAAAAAAAAAATAGCACCAAGGTGCGCATTCCTACCCTCTACAATGATCTAAGTGCCAGATTTGATAACTCTAGATCAAATGGTCGAGCTTGTAGCACAACACATGCAAACACATTCATCCTTATTGTAAATAAAGATAAAAGATAAATATTATTTTCTTGTCTAGCTTTCACATTGTCTCGGTGGGTTCATTTACTTTGAAGCATATTATTTTTTTGTTCATAAGAGTTCACTCATTGAAAAAAATATTTGACGATTTTTCTAAAATAAATTCAAATAAGTGCAATTTTATGCTTTTAGAGGTAAATATAGAACTGAATGTATAAGTAAATTTAGAACTGTATTTTAATTATATTCCCTTGGAAAAAACTTTTTTTGCAAATTGTTCGTTTTTGAACAAAGTGTAGCCACTACTGCTACATGCCACATTTGGTTAGATCTAGACCTATTGTTTCACCTATACAATATTTTGAACGATTTTAGAAGTACCCATTACACAATTCAGTAACATACATGATAGTGACGCGACGCATTATGCAACAGACAGTATACAAAAATAAAAACATTATCGTATTGAAAGCAAATCTCCATTTATCGATGCTTCCTGAATTGTAGGTGTCAATTGCTTTGAATTGTAGGTGTCAATTGCTTATGATGAGGTGTGGTAGTTGAAAGTATCAAATAAGTAGTATCAAGTCTTTAGACCTGTCACAGTGATGAAGAATGCCTAAAGACACTAACCGATTAAACACACACACGCGCACGCATATGTACAGTACACAGAAAAGATTGAAATTGTACTTAAAAATAATTTCGGGCACTCATTGATTTAAAAAATTTGTTATTTCCCAAGAATAAAATCTTCAATAAAAAAAATACTGCCTTTTCCTCAACCTAAATTAATTGCACAGTTTGTAAATCAAAATGGAAACGGCACTATCTCTGAATTCATTTGGATTTTCCCGTACCATTCAACTTTTGGTAATGCTCTATACTCAGCATTTTGTTTACGAACCTATTTAAGAAAGAATTTTTTTTTCTTTCAGTATCAGCGAATTTAAGGTTGTGTTATGAAAAGACTTTTATTTTATAGATTAACGATATATAAACTAAGCAGTTTTTTCTTCTACGACAGAGCAATTAAAAACTAATAATGCATTGATTTATGGGATAATTAAAATATTATATATGTATATATAATATTTTAAGAAATTATATATATATATATATATATATATAGAGAGAGAGAGAGAGAGAGACAGACAGAGAGAGAGAGAGAGCTGTTTGTAAAATATTGTAATGATTTTAGTTTATACAGAAAGTTTGTAAATGCTTATAAATACTAACTGAATTTCTTTTTGTCTTAGAATTTAGTTGTTTTTAATAGATAGAAAGTAATTTGGTTCCTTTTTTTTTTTTTTTTTTTTTTTTTTTTTGGCTTTTCTTACTAAAGATAATATTTAAAAATATTCATCTATAGCAGAGTATGAAAGAATATATAAAGAATTCGAGGTTTCAGAATTTTCTAACGATAAGAAGTTGCAAGGCAGATCGTATGTCAAAATAGATAGAGAGTATTTAATCCTATGAACAGAATTATTAATTTAACAGTTTTGGTCCAGAAAGGGAGGCAAAACATTGAACATGACATTTACAAGTCGTTATTCGCTTCCAATTTAATCTTACAAAATGCAAAGCTCTCCACCACTTTTAGATTTATCCATTTAGTTCATTTTAAACTATGCTGCCAAGAATGTCTTGTTTAATGACAAAAAATCTGATTATATTGCATCCTTTACTGAATAATGGCATCTTGCTATCATTATGTGCTTGTGAATTAATGATTGTCAAAGTCCTAAATGATTTTGGTTTACTAAGCAGTTCATCTTTAAATAAGACTAAATAAATCTTTTAATAAGTTTTAGCAAGAACAACTGCATTTAGCACAAAAAGACCAAATAAACAAAATATCTGGTTTTGTGACACAAAAAAAGTCATCTCAATTTCCACCCTTTTTGATCAAAAGATGTACTTTTATTTTCATACTTTTATTATTATTATTAATTTTCAGGGATTTTCCAATTTCTGGATCATACAGTATTTCGTCTTTAAAAAGCTCACCCTTTTAAATAAATATCTTATCAGTAATTAAATTCAAAAGGAAAATAAAAGCATAAAAAGCGTAATTTTTAATTCGAATAAATGTTGAATTATAAAAAAGATGTTTCATTGAAGCGATAAAAGGGACGAAAATGGATGAATATATATTCTAAAAATATTGCAAAAACTACAGATATCATAATAATATGTTCAGTGAACTAAATGCATCTGGCACGATCCATATAAGTGAAGCGGCGGCCGCAATGCTGCAATCCAATCCACTGAAGTGGAATTGCAATTGAGTGGATTTCCTGAAAAAGAATATATCGACATTTCTTAAACAAAATCCATTAAAAGGTTAATTTTATTATCTAAGAGTTTTTATAAGGTACTGTGCTAAATACCTATAGGAATTAAAATCTCTAAATAAATTATGTTCAATTACAATTTTATTCAAATAAAAATCAGAAATGAAAGGAAAACAGAAAAAATAATAAAAAAGAACCTTAAATGTAGAACTATTATAATGAAAGTAAGTCTAAAGATCGAAAATATGAAGAATGAACTCAAAATTATTTCTAAGTATTATATTCAAATGATAGGAAATTAATTTATAAAGCAAAGAATAATTCATATTTTCTGCACCACGAGAAAAGGTAGAACTGCAATCTGAATTTAAAAAGTGAAATTGATTTAGAAACAAAAAAAACAAAGCTTTCTGAAATGGATTAATATTCAGTACACATCTGAATCGATTCAAAATATTTTAAACAGTTGCACTTATTTTTGATATTTATAATTTGTCTTTTGCAAAAAGGGTTTGTCGAAGTGAATCATTATTATTATTTATTTTGCTTCAAACTAATCTTTATGGAGGACATTTAAAGCTTCTTTCATTTTCTGGTAATACAATATTTTAACCAAGTTAACGATAAATCATAAGGATATCAAATAAATCCACGTGATGCATTCTACAGTCGTTGGCGTAGTTTTCCCATTGCATAACGTGTTCAAAGGAAAAATACTTAATATATTTCATTAACTAAATTATGAAACAAAAAAAGCTAAAATAAGTTTTAAATGAAATTTGAATGTCGAAAATGAAGTGTAGCAGCTTTAAATTTAGTTCTGTGTTAACAATATCCATTATTTTTTTATAAATAACATAAAACACTATTTAGTTCTTCTGCTTATATTAACACCCAGGTCCATTTTGTCAAGTTTCTCAAAAAGTACTAAGCGAATAGCAAAACATTTTTTAAAGAGTCTTTTTTTTTTTTTTTGCCCATCATTTCTCTATAAAAGGAAATGTGTTCCTGGGTTGAGAGAATAAAACTCTACCGCTTCTGTTATGTTAGGAAGGAACGCGAGAACCAAGAAAAAATCGTCTTGCAAAAATCCCGTAAGCAAAGCAACAAAACTAACATGATTTTCTCTTTTTCTATTAGAGAAATCATGAATCAATGTTTAGTCTAACAAGTGAGAAATGTTTATATGACAGTTCAAAAATTTTTTTAAAAAAATGGATACGCCAATCCTTTTAACCATTTTTCATAATATTTTATATCATATGGACCAAAATAATTACAGCAATTAGTTAAACTGACCACCTCGTCAATAATTTTTTCGGACAATGAATGATGAATATTCTTTCCAAACAATTTCATTATTTACTGACAACTAAAGCATTTGTGATTCATTCCCATCAGCATCCTATTAATTTTTGAAGTAAGGAATCAAGATGGATATTTCATGTTTCGGGGATTTAGAGAAGTTTCCCATAAAACTTCTAATAAAATATTGAATTAAGGCCTCCATTTAAGAGAAGTTTTATTTCATACAAAAAAGTAAACAGAAACTTTCAATTAGTTCTTCAATTGTAATAGACGCTTGTTATGTGTGTTGTTTCTTAAGGCACTTGTCATAGACAAGCCCGCTGACGAAGTCAACGATTTTAAGCCGATAATTTTAACGTCTTATTTTCAGTAGCGCCATCTAGGGCCAAGAGTATAACTTAGCTACTCACACGTCACAATCCTTTTTACGGGGCGGACTTCATTCATATATTTCATTCACTCGTCACAGTTCTTAATTTAGAACTGAATCGGAGAACGATTACTTCTGATCCAGTACCTCCAGTGATAATACCTCGACTTGGAGGACCTTGTGATCACGACAGATTTATACGTGCACCAGCCACCACATACACATGGAGTCTTTGACCGGCGGCATTCGAATTCACAACACAAGGGATGCGAAACCAACCAAAAAATGAAATTATTTTATTTTCAACATGTGCAGAATATTCTGCACGCTTCGTTTTGAATCCTTCACCCCTAAGAGTTCCTAATATTGCTGAATGCACTTCAAAAATAATTGAGTGACCTGGAATGTAGCAGAAAGGAAGCCAAATATGAAAGGTGTTATTATGAATTATTTTTAAATTCAAAGACTTTTAGAGATCTTTGCATTTAGAAGAATTTGCAATATCCTTCATTAGCATGAATGTATTTAGATAGAATGGTTTAAGAAAACTAAGAATTATTTGGGATAAATATTACATCAAATTCCAGAGTTCACTTACAAATAATCACCAGAATGTTAAAAACCTTTCCTTTATTTTTCTGATAGTGTACACTGTAGTAAAATACAGAAAATTACAAAAGGTAAAATTTAACTGTGGCACTTGCTTACCTCTCAAGTCTAATATCTCTAGATCTGTCCAAATAGGACTCCAAAGTTCTTCAGGTATACTTTCAAGTTGGTTGTTATCCAAGTAAATTCTGCGCAAGCCCATCATTTCATCGAATATGTCCATCGGCAGAGTTTTGATTTGATTGTCACTGATAAATTAACATAAGAGTGTGTTCAAATAAGTTTCCAAAAATTTGGAACTACAAGAAGAAAATTACAAATTATAATCTTCTCAAGTGAGCTTTGACAAATATTTTACGAATTTCATAACCAAGTCTTTGGCAAGCGAACCGAGATTTGATCATCAAAATTTGTGTCTATACTGATATTTAAAGAATCTATCCAAAATAATCCTTTAGTCCATTTCTGCAGGGTTTTTTTTTTTTTTTTGTTTGTTTAAGAGAAATATCAGAATATCACTAAAATTATTTCCGAAGAAATGGGATAGAATAAATGGAATAAATTCTAAAATATTATCCTTTATATAAACTGTGTAATCGACATATCGTATAGATTTCAATGTAGTGCAACATTCTACAGGGAAGACTGTTACAAATATTAAAGTTGATTGTGTAGTTACTTCTTCAGTAATAAATACAAACTAAGGAAGTCTTTTCAAAATTTTAATGATATTTTAATCAGTTAGAATAAATAGAAATTTAAATTTTTTTCCTAATAATCACAGAGCTTATTTTGACACCAAAATTAATTTCACCACTTTAAAAATTAATAACATCTATTTCTTTTTTATCATATCTCAACTTCATTTTTAATAAATTTTATTCTCTCATTTCAATGATTTTTAAAAAATTTATTTTTAGTATAATTTTAACAACTTTTTTTATCACAGTAATGAAATTCAAACCAATATCATTGTTCCATCATGCCTTTCACGCTGTTTAAGTTTTGATCAAGATATTTCTGTCGTTGGGTATTAAATCTAAAGTAAGATGTCTTCACGTTCGCTTCTATTAAGATGAAAATGTTCTTCAGCTGGCATTCTCCCTGTCAATTGCTTCAGGTGAGAGGCTGTTGCTATCCAACCAGACACAAACGGATCAAGCCTAAAATATTATTATGCTTCGATATATCTTATCTTATATACCCTTATCTTTTTTTCTCCTCCAGCAAGATGCATCAAGAGTTGACGTCAGATCGATTTCATCGTCATCTCGCCAAAAAAGGAAATTTTATTTCAGAATCCAAATGAAACGTGGTTTTTTAATACTTCATTTTTCTAATAGGTAGCTACACCTTTAATGCTGATACTGTTATTACTTTTTAGTATTTTTTTCTTTTTTTGTATTATTTTTCATTTATTTGTAGTTACTGGAAGAAAAACTTCCATACTGCTTCAGACTTTCCAATCACGTTTCAGAAATGAATTTCAGTGAAAATCTGCTTTAGGCGAACTGGTATCACGCTCAAGCGTTTTCCTTTTTCCATTGTTTCACAAAGAATCAGTTTCATTCCCCACCCCCAGCCTATGAATAGAAATTCAATTCTTTTGTGAAAGAGAACCATGTTTCTAAGTAAATCTATGAAGAAATCATTTTATTATTTCTATTTGTGGATATAGTTTTTATACTTTCAAATCCTTCTGCTATTTATTTCACAACCTAAGCTTCCAGAAACAATCTCTCAATACATATTTGCACACTTAATTTTACGAAATCGAATATTTCTAAGCATTGTTTTGGGTTTTGTGAAAAAAAAGTTTATTCAAAATAACAAAAGAGAAGTTTAGAGTCATTTCTTTGTTTAGACTAAAGCTTTTTTGCTCTCTTTTATAAATTCAGTATTAAATTTTCTGTTAATATTTACATAATTGATTGATTTTCTTTATGAAGTAGAAATGAAATTTTTTTATCAGATCATATTGTTTTAATAGGAAGGCCAAATGAGAGCTAAAAAGAGAAAAATAGAAGTATCAAATAAATGAATTTTAAAACATTTGCTTTTTAGATCTCTTTATTTGAAGGATAAATAAATGCTTCAAATCAAAATTCCACCCGGTTTCTTCACTGATTTTATGTAAAGAAGCTTGATGTCTCATTGTCGATTGGTTCGATGCTATTTTTTTTTTAATTTTACAGATACTGAAATATCGCAAAAGGTACTGTATTATTCGGGAACAAAATGTTGCATCCTAATTTTATCATTTTAAGGGTATCTTACATATTCAAAATGAACATTGGGGTTAAATGAATTTATAATATCCATGGGTAAAAATTGTATGCTATTTTTTAAAAGACACTCACACCACATAACTTTAACCCATCCAATTCTTCTTCATTCCAACTTTACAATCTGATATTTACAACTTTATTTACACCGATATTTTTAGTTAAAAATTTCTTATTTAATAAAATTAATTTTTTTTAATTTTCATACTCTGGTAATTTAGAAGCAAAAATTAATAAAATATTTTTTTTGTACGTGGCAAAATTATTTTTAAAATTTCATTCAGAAGTATGTGATAAAAATTATATCAAAAGATAATATAATTATGAATCAGCCACAGTGTATTGACGTGAGATTACATTTCACAAAGTTATCATCTCATTTTTTAAAAATATTTTTTAACCGAAAGAATTACTCTTTTGGTTAACGTGTACTTTGATTAAATTGGAGTGAAGCCAACTCACTTGAGTCTGAGAAATATCATTGCGTTCCCTGGCCACGAAAAAAAATTTCTCGTGACCGAATGAATTTGATTGTCAGACAAATCCAGTTCTATCAATTCATGCATGTGACTCAATGAACCGCTTTCCAAAGTCTTGATCCTGAAAAAAAATATATGAATTATGCTTCAATGAATTATGCTTCAATGAATTATGCTTAGTTTCGATATTTGAATTCTGTTACCATTTATGTATGAAAACGATAAATTTGAAGATGAAAAAAAGACTTTCTTTATACTTTTTATACTCAACAATCATAAGCAAACCTAAATATATTTAAATTTACAAAACCTGAATACTAACCAAATTGTTTTCATTTTTGTTTGTTTAATCTTTACGTACCTTTCATAACATTATGATTGTTATATTCTTAATTAAATCAATTATAAATAAATGCACTTATCTGTTTAGAGTTATGGTGATATTGTTACAGAAATTCTAGCAACCTCAGCAGGTTTTACGCTAGATGTGACCGCAAAGGAACAGAAGCATATTTATGTTACATCAAAGATTAAATGGAGAAGTGTTATGTTACTTTCCTGTAGTTTATCATATAAGCTGACGGCCGTGGTAATAAGGTTTTGTCTTCGGAACCGGGGGGCTGCAGGTTCAAGACCCAATTCCACTGAAGAACCGTCCTGTAAGCTGATCTGATGCTCGCTAAATCCGTCGGGGCCAAACGTCCCCTCGTTGGTGTGTTGTAGAAGTTTGGAGAGGAGTGCTGGCTCAGGTGTCGTCCTCGCCATGATTCCGTTCCATGATAAAATTATGATTCCGTTCCAAAATAGCCCTAGTTTTGCTTCAAAACGGAACGTTAATATAACTGAACCATTGAGCTTGAGTTTTTACCCGTCATATCACTGCATTTGGCTGTAATTTTAGCTGAAATTATTTGCTCATATATGCCGGATGAAATATATGCTAATAGTTCAGAAAGAGAAACGTCTTAACACGGAATTTCTTTTTAAATTTGAGAAATTCTGACAAAACTTATTCTTTGTTGCAACAAGTCGCCACATATTTATTACGCACATAAATTTTTGTCTGGCTCAAGGATATTGATGGCGATCCATGTCCTTGTTGATCTTATACGAATGTCCTTACTTTCATACTTCACTGATTTATAGAAACGACTTCTGCGAAGAAACCAATGCTGTGGACTAGCTTCTTCACAAGGATAATATTCCAGTTCATAATTTTCAGTGTGACTTCTATTTTACTCCCCAATATCAAGTAAATGCTAAAAGAAAATAGATTTAAGATAGTACATATACGGAAAGAAATGATGATAGAGCCTTCAAAACATGATCGACACCTTTGCTTCTGATAGCGTAAAATCCATATGTAATGATAGAGAGGAAGAAAAAATGAAAGGTGATAATATATAAAAAGTTTTTAAAGTGCTTAAAATATTGAAAAATGATTTTAAATAAAAGTCAGCTTATAATATTACTACTCCTTCATATGAAAATGACATATTGTGCTTTTGGGAAATGACTTGGTTTTACTTTTAATAATTTATTTTTCAGACCGCAGGAATATATCCAAACATTAGCAAATTGACTGATTCTTCTGACCAATTGATAGGAATCCTAAAAGTAGCTTCTTCTCACTAGAATTAATTCCATAAAGGATGATTGATTTGTACTTATGCATTGTTGCTCCATCTTCACTTAGGATTATACAAGTTTTGAAGCCTTTATGTACACATAATTTCCAATTCCAATAAAGGAGATTCAGTTCTCACTTGTTTCCTTTTAGTATGAGAGAAAGCAGATTCGGTGGAGGGTGGTCGAACCAGTCGAGGGGTATTCGAGTGATATTGTTGAAAGAGAGGTCCAGATACGTGAGAGCATGAAGATCCCCGATCTTTTGCCAGTCCAGATCATCCACAAGCTTTCCTCGTCTCATGGACAAAGACTGTAGATACGGTTCCAGACCAAAGAAAGCCGAGCGACCGGCCTTCGTGAAGTGGCTGATATAGGTGAAAGAAATCTGCAAAAAAGAAGAGTAGAATCTATGTTTAATTACACCTTCAAAAGGAAACAAATTAATATATGTGCACTGGTCTGGTTTCGACATTAATTATTTCATCGGAAAGATGGGGGACTTTAGAGTAATCCACCTTAAATTTCTTCATCATTACAGCCAAAAGAAAAGCTCTTAGGCGGGTGACCTTTCTGTACAAAGGAACTAATTTATTGTTAGTGACAGACAATGAAAAATAAATGCAATTTCCGAAATATTACAAGTATCGACAGCATCTGCCCATTCAACATTATAAAAATAAGGGTTCTTTAATTAATTAGTATGTCATTTGCTAAAGCTTAGCTGACTCATCTTTATAAGAGGGATACAAATTTCGCAGCAGATTTCTTTTTATCGATACATTTTGAGAAGTAATAATAGTTTTACGACTAAGTGAATAGAGTTTTTCTCTTCTAGAATATTCAGTTTGTAGGCTCTCCATTTCTCCTACAAATAATTTTAATCCTCATCTAAATTATTTTCTTCACACATGTGATAAACAGATTTTACATAAATAAATATAAACAAAAATTGACAGTCTAATTCAAAATATTTTTGTATATTGGACATTTAAGAAAAAATATTTTACACGTCATTTTTAATGTCCATTTGTGGAAAGAAATCCTGATCTGCAATTGCAAATTTATGTTATGAATAGCATCATTTTTGTCACATTTAATCATTTTCGTTCTCAAAAAAAGGCCATCATTTCAAAACTTTTACTATCGAAATAATAAATTCTTTTACGCCTGTTTATAACATTCCCTCCAAGAAGATGTTTTATATTAACAAGATTGTTTTTATAATAGGTTATATTTTTAAACAGAAAACGTTTATTTTGTCTTAAATAGTATATTCGAAAGACTTATTAGAAGAAAATATCGAAAAAATTGCATATTATTTATTCGTCGAGAAATTTCGGACTGAATGCATCTCACAAAAAATAAAAACAATGCTATTTATATTCTTGCATCACGGAAATACAAATAGAAATCTTTCCTTACCATACTTGAACGCGGTTTTAAATCTTCCTTATCTGGATAAAAAATACAAAATCACATTACTATAGTCAACTGCACAAACCAATAAACAACATTTTCTCCCGTGGCTTTAGATTCATTATGGAAAAGTTGCTATATATTTTAACAAAACTTTTCTGTTTACCAGTAATTTATAACATTGCTAGCTTGCTAGCTGGCAACATTGCTCGCTTTTCAAGAAGATATTGGCAAAATGAAACATATAATTAATAGATTTCACTTATCGCTTAGGGCCTGGAAGTAGATAATCGTCACAGGAGAATTAGATTTGAGAAAATTTTCAATAAAATAAATGACGCAGTTTGTTTGTGTCTCGGAGAAATCAGTCTCAGCCTCTATGAGGATAAAAAGCAAAACTTCTGAATGAAAGGTACCGGTAAAACTTTTGGCATTTTCCAAACTACAAGAAGTGTAAACATTGAAATGCACCACAAATCCGTCCTGTTCAGAAGGCAGCAAAGTGAATAATCGACAAATAATGCATACTCGTCACCCATAATGGGATGCTACAAATTGGATAATTGGTTGACAGACAACATACACTTGTAAGCAATAACGGCATACCGCAACCTGACTGGCAATACTCTCAAGTAATAACGGGGGCATTGCAAACTGAATAACTGGTCAACAGATAATACACACACGTAGGCAATAATGGGATACTGAAAACTGAATAAGTGGTTGGTTCGATGACTTTTAGTGTCAGTATCTTTTCCACTTCAGCTTTTAAGATTTTTGTCGCGGTGATAATCTATAATTTTTGGCACAAATAGGTCTCTCATTTTCAAGCTCGATATCGTGTTCAGCTAAATCTATGCATCCAGGTACAGTTGAAAATGTTTTGGAGTATTTTCTTATCAGTTGACCAAGCTCAATCTTCTGGTTTTCATCTAACATAGGATTTGATTCTATATCATTCCAAATTTCGGATAATTCAAAATCTTTAGTTTCTACAGAATCTTTGGTCGACAGACAATACATACTCGTAAGCAATAATAGAGTACTGCAACTTACACAAAATAGTCCCCATTTAAGCGAAAACAATGCGCAGGCCCATTGTGAAGGAAGTATATTTCAAAATCCAACCATTAGACAATTATTGCAACCTTCAAGGAGTGAGAACCTGCTTATATGTATGATAACTTCTCATCCCATATTTTACCTGGAGCTATAACGTTTAAAGGTAATAAGGTAATTGATTTTATTACAAACTCGTTTATAGTATTAAAATTTACACTACTTATATATGTAAGTATAAAAGAATTACTGCAGTAAACTTTACAATCAGCAAAGAGAGCTTATACCCACATTTCTGAAGAAATAAAATACAAATATAAAAAATTCTGCCTTTTGCTAACATTGGTTAAAGACACCTGCATTCAAAACCAGATGTTAAATTATGGACATTGAAGCTGAATTGCATCAATTGGAACAAGACACTGAATATACAAATGTTTTAATTTTAAAATGACTCTCAAATTAAATTCGATGTTTTTAAAGGCGGTTCATTTTATTTTACTGTTTATAACTTCATGGGATCAAAAACACTTAGCATTCACCAGTAAATAAAACATGTTTAATCATGTTGTTTCAGCAATTAAAATCCAAATAAAAATGCTGAAATATGAAGACAATTTATCATTTTTCTTCTCTTTGAATAGTTATTTGTCACTTTTAAAGAATCATTGTTATTCGGAAATTATAAAAAGAAAAAAATTCATGACAATTGATAAAATCTTTAGACATTTTAACCTGAGAAATGTTGAAAACAATGAATGGCGTCAATGTAATGATTCCCAAACTTTTTCGATTATCGGAACTTTTATTGAGGCACTGCACTCTATATAAATTTGCTGCATGCATTTTAAAATAATACGTTTGCATATAATAGATAAGATGAATGAAACAGGTCACAGCAAGCTTTTAAATCATATTAAATAGATTTCGAGAATTATAACAACAGTGATACTAATGTTATTGTTGATTCCATACGATTTTTTGAAATCCCCAATGGACACAGCTTTTTCATTGTCCACTCAGATATTCGCGTACTACTTTGATTTTATGACATCAGCTGTTCTTAACCAAACCTCGTACAAGTGAAAAGTAGAAAATAGAGTTGAAATTACCTGATATTTGATAATTATGAGAAATATAATATGCCTTGATGCCTTGAAGAAGTCGAAGCTTCTATGGCGTACACTTTTGGAACCAGTGTTGTGATGTGTGAACACTTGCGATTGTGTCAGAATGACTGAAGCTATAGCAGCGTCATCGATAAGGGATATAAAGAGCGACGCAATGCATACGGTGTTCAATAGTGAAAGCTGCTCGTATTAGAGGAAATGGTTCGAAAGTAAAGTCGTGCTATGCATGGATGCGTCCAGATCAGAAAAACATGTGGTTGTACGGTTTTCTTATTCTACGTTTGACTTCCTGCCCCAAGGGAATGCTATCAATTCAACATAATACTGCAGTATTCAGGTGAAAATACGAAAAGCAATCAAAAATAATTGACTGGGTCTTCTCACACAACAAGTAATCCTTCTTAATGACAATGATCTCCCCCTAACCTCCCGTAAAACACATATGACTTTAAAAACTTCCGTTGGAAAGTATTGGAACACCCGCCGTACAGTCCGGATTTGTCACCCCATGACTTCCACGTCTTTGAAATTTCCCATCTTCCACATATTTTATGAGAGAGCACTGCAAAGGACCCGTTTCCATTCGGACGCCGAAATGAAGGAAGCTGTGTAGGACTTCCTCAAGAATCAACCACCATCTTTCTACAGAAAAAATATAGACCTGCTACCTAAACGATGGAACCTGTGTTACAACGCCCATGGCCATTTCTTTTGGTTTTCAATAATGGAATTCTTTTCATTCAAATTGCCCGCCTTTCATTTGGAAAACCTTTATATTTTGTGACTTCCTATAAATTTTGAGAATAATTATGACACAAATTTCGGAATCAATAGAAATTGAAACTCATAACGAATATTCTAATCTTCCGGAAACTGATATCAGAAATCCAACAAGAATTAAAAATTTTATGCACAAAATGAACTACTCACTTGAATATCTCTAACGATGATTTTGAAAAAGAGATTGCTGGGCAGATATTCGATGTCCGACAAGGTCAATTTAAATTTGCCTATAGTTCTGCCGCACATTTCATTTCTAAGGACTGTGGTCAGTCGTACCAAGCCTATTGGGCCGTTGCAAACGAGTTCTTCTTGCCCTGGTAAAGAACTGGTACACTGGCATGGCTCTATTGTTTTGGGATCAGATGGACACTGGGCCTTTATCCATGAGAAGCACAAAAGTAAAATTAAAAGCGTCTTCATAAAATTCCTAGAAGTTGCCATGAGTAACATATGCTGATTTTTTCCAAGGTATTCCAAAGCTGAAAAGATGTGAATACACATAATGAGCTATAAAAGCCTTTATAAAAAATTTCTTTTTTAAAAAAATGTAGATTTTTTAACAGTGCGTCTTTTTTACTCAATGCAAATACCTGTTTATAGAATAATTTCATTTTCACGGCATTGAAAAGAATTACAAGAAGAAAAACTATTTTTTGAGTAATTTTGTAATAAAGATAATTTGCTTACTGTTTTCAGGCTTTTCAAGGAATAGTTGAAATTACGAGATATCTAAATAATTACATATAATTACCTATTAAGGCCAAGCAAATTTTCATTCCCCTATCGTTTGCGGTAGATTTTTTTTTTTTTTTCGATTTTGAAGTGAGGACACACTTATTTCTAGAGAATAATCCCAAGAAATACGTAATTTGATGACTACCCGTTTTACGAAACTACTCAGAATAAACATATAATGCTGCTGTTCTAACTAAAGCGTTTATGAATTTTTAATAATTAAAGCATTATAATCAATTTGTTTTGCAATAGACACAAGTTTTTACTGCACTAATTTATTTGCCTTTTACAAATTAATGACACTGAAATTTTAAAAATCGTTGATGGTCCAACTCTCAGTAATTACATTAAGCCTTTACAAGCTTCTTTCCAAATCTTTGTAGTTTAAAATAATAAAATTATACTGAAACCTTTTATTTATTTATTCATATACGAACGAAAAGAGAATATGCTTTCCTCAAAAAGATAAAATTCCTGGAATGATGAATTATAAAGCATTAAATCAAACCAAATAAAAAGTTTATTGGCATGATTTTATATTATCAACAATTCATATTATGTGCTGAAGTTTCTTGAATAAGACAAATATTTATCAGTAATAACATCGCATAAATAATTATCTAAAACGGCATCATCAAACGATTTAACATGGAAAATTTTGGAAGAAAAAAAATTTCTACATTACGATTATAATTAATATTTCTTACACGTAAAGAAAGCTGACACAATTAGCAGTATAATATCTATATAGTGCTCATTCACTTTTCACGAAATCTGAACATTTAAATAGAATTAAATGAGTGTCCATTATGGAGATGTAACAAATTAATGTAAGAGAATTGAATAATTGGAGACACGTGATCTTGCTGGGGAATTCAGTTCGTCACTACGCCACTAACTGCTCCATTAACCAGAAGATTCATATGCAAGTATGCTAATTGCTTCGCACTCAAATGCGAGTATTGAAGATGGATTAGCATTAACTAATATAGGCTCATAATTGCAGACAAATGCCGATAACTGATTTTCCATAAAGTTTTTTTTTTTTTTTTTTTGTTATTTTAGCAAAACTGACTTGTTTCGAAAGAAGAAAAAAAAGTGACACCATTTTTTTTTCCTCTGTGAATAAATTGGATGAGGATTATCTCGGTTTTAACCACATAGTTCATAAGCCGGAGTAGCTGTAAAAATCAATAATTTCCCAATAAACGAAAATAGCAGGGTCTCTTCTGATCAGAAAGGATGGGAAAAAAACCTTTCTTCTAAGATGATAATGTTTTTAAACTAGAATTCTTTTTATAGATTGCACGATGGGAAAACAATTAAAAATAATACCAAGTGGCAAGCTTCATACCTAAAGTTACAAAATTTAGAAGTAAATTCAAAAAGAGCGTATTTAAAAATTCAGCAAGAATTTCAATTTAGTAAAAATGAGTTTATGCTGCAAAATTTTTCCTTGCTCATTTGACATCAGATTTCATGAAAATAAGACCATTAGGGTGTATTTTTATATTCCGAACATTTTTATTTGTTATAAAAAAAAGGCGATAATTTTTTTGAAAAAGCTAAGAGACTTTTTAGAATTTTTACAAACCAAATTGAATAAAGAGAATCGAAAATAAATTTCACTTAGTTCTAACGGTAGAAATTATTAACAAAAAAAAACTAATGTGATAAAAAATGGCTTGCATATAATAAAAAACAACAAACTATAATAAAATAGTTTGACTATTTCTTAAGATAGAATTGGAAATTCTAATCTCATAACAATGAATGACTTTGAGAAATCTTTCATTAAAAACAGTACAGCTGCTCTTGAAAATTAATTATTCAGCGAGGATAGCGCTCTCTTTTACAAACTGGTTCAGTTTTAGAAGCTTTTGTAACTCAATAAACTAAAAATATAAGTAAATGAAATAAAATTTAGTTCATCTCTATCGCTTAATTATTGCGCAGTATTCGATGGTGAATGTTTTATCGAACAGACGGTTGCCGAAGCTCATTGAATTTCTAATGCAGAAATAAAAGGACGAAATTCGAAATAGATTTTCATAATAAAGTGCCAGAAGGGAGAGAGAATGAGAGCCTTTAACTCTTAAAAATGCAGTTTTTTAATTTTGTTACCTTTATTTAATTTCGTAATAACATTTTTAAATTTTTTAATAAATTAATTTTTTTAGTAAATTTTTTTATTATTGAACATAAAGAGTAAGGGTCATATCTCTATTTTCATTTTTTTTAAATATTGTCTATTGTTACATTATCGATTGCAGAATTATTTCCTTAGATTTTATTTCATGGAAAAAAATTTCAAATTCATAAAGTACATTTTCTTTATAACAATGTATCTCAGAAATTTTTTAAAAAGTGTATCAGAATTAAATCTTTAGCTGGATATTAAAAAAAATTAAGAATCAATCGTAAGTTCAAATTTTGTATAATCAACTACTGATTCTAATTTGATAAAAAAATATTTAAAAATATATATTCTTGAACTTTATTTTTATATCTTTAAATTCCACATTTTTGCAATTATAAAATTAAAACCAATATTTTTTTTGTTTCATTAAAAAGATTTTCTAAATTCTGGTTTAATTTTTGGAATTCAATTTATAATTTTCTATCTGTAAGAATTCCTAATAAACGAAACATGACATTAGAGTTTTATGTGAGAATGAACTTTGGATTCTCATTTGTAAGTCATACATGAAACTGATTTAATAATTATTTTGAAAAAAAATTAATATAGATTGCAAAGAATGCAGACAAATTGTGAACCATCATAAACATTTGCATGTGGCGAAGAAAAGAACAGTTGACATTGAAGATTGATATATATTTCATAAAGATTTATGAATATGAATTGCATATATTACTTTTAAAATTACAACTAGTTCAATCCATTAAGTTAATTTTATAAGTTTCAAACAATTTAGCAATTGAATTTCATTAGTTTTTGCTAAACTAAAGTTAGAATTTTCAATGAGAAATAAATTAGCGAGGGATAAGAAAAAACAATACATTACTGTTTGATTTGAATTTTGGTGCATAAATAAAATGGAAATGAGATAAAAAGATTTTCTAGATAATAAAGTGAGTGATTAAGGCCCTTATATTTAACTTCTGAAATAGAGCTGCGCAAAATGAATTTCAAAATAAATATATAAGATTTAATAAGGATTATTTAGCATTTTGATCAAGCATACATTTAATTAGAATTACAATAATTACACATTATTTAACTAATTTTAAAGTATTTGCTTGGCAAAGTTTTTTCACTAGAGTCCTCATTTTGACTAAAATGTACCAGATGGAACTGGAAAATTGTGTACAGATAAAAGCATATTACAAATGTGCGAAAATTGTTAAAATTGAACTATGCTTATATAAGAAAATAAATATGTGGCATAGTAAACATTACTACATATTGCAGATAATTATATCAAAGAATGGAAAAAAATATTTGCTGGGAATGCGTTCAATCTGAAGCTAAATAAAATTACCATCGTATAGATTGTTCAACGAAATATATTGCAAGTTTAAAATGCAAGCAATCCTAAATGTCATTTATATCTTTCGTCTTTTAAAAAATTGCATGATTTCGAAATTTAAAATTATCATAAGAACATTATAATATCTACGGGAAAATTTTGTTGCAATCATAAACTGCATAACAGCCAAAAATGCTAAACTGTTAGCCGAAAAAAAAAAGACGGCGACAGATATATACAATAATTTTCTGGGCATACATAATTGAATTGTTCATTTCGATAATTGCATTTATTAAACGATTAAAAGCATTTTTTAGTTCTATCACCTAAATAAATGACACAAATTAATAACTTAAAATTCCTTAAAATTTTTTATAAAGAGATTTGTCATTTATAAAATGTATAGTTGAAAATATCCACAGCATTAGAAGCCATGATAATACCTAAATATGCATAAATATTTAATAGATACCACTTGGTCAGATCTAATCCCGATATAAAAATTATCACATGCAAATCATGCCGAAAAAAAGATCTTATATTCAAAAACTATAATACTACCTACTAGATTTTCATTGTTTAAAAAAGAAATCAAATTTTTGATTGAAAATTATTTTCGATAATATAATGATCTTTCATAACAAAAAAAATTTATGTTTTGATGAAATAACAAAACAAATTTAAATTAAATTTCAACAATGAAAGCTATCGCTGCAGTTCATATTTTAAAATATATTTTTAAAAATTGCGAAAATTGAGGAGTGTGTGGAAATACATTGAAAACAATAAAAATGAAAATATGATTTTTCATTTAATTTTAATATTTTAAAATTAATTTAAAAAATTGCTGAAAATTTGTAAAAATTAAATTTTTGCGAAAATAATTTCAGTAATTGCTAGTACAACTACCTAAATTTTGCTTATTTTTTCATTAATAAAAATTTTTGTTTCAATTCCAAAAAAAAAAAAAAAAATAACTCTGGCATGCACATCCAGCCTTCCTAAGTAGATTTGTGTGCAACGGTTTGGAATGTAACGTGCAAACGAATAAGAAATAGACACCAAATACTTATAAGTTCGCGTTAGTATTAATTAATATTAGTAAAGATAATTGCACGTTGGATGCAAAAAGCTGATGGCTCTTTCTAAAAGGCATCATAAATTCCGCCATCTTTTTTTATAACTTTATAAAAGCTTGAAGCGTTTTGAAGCTTAATGAAAGTTAGCTAAAATTGCACAGATTTTGATGCATTAATACTTGAATCTTTTCAAATGAATCAAAATAAGAAATTTGATCAAATGTTTCTGTGAAAGTTTTGGCATGTTATAAAAATATAAACGAATGTGCATATTACTGATCCCATTAGGAGCCGAATAAATTAGTTTGGATTCCGCTCCGAATGAACTGACTCCGTTCCCAATGCTGCTGATTCTCTTGAGATATCTTCAAAAAGAATCGCATGTATTGTTCCTTTTTAATCGTCAATCATAACATTAAAAAAATAATTTCAAATGTTTTTATACATTTTATACATTTTTATACATACTTTTAAAATTCTGTATTTTTATAATAATGAATTTATTAATAATTAAGATGCTTTGATCGGTGGCTGGAGAAAAATAAATTAAAGAAATTTAATGCATAATGGTTTAGGTTTAATTTTTATCAACCACCTCCTTCTCTGTTATTCGGAGGGAATTTTAATTTGAAAAAGAGGAGCACTATTCCGGGGCCTTGAGCGCCATTTCATATAAGCACGCTTCAGACGTCAATCTTAAACGCAGGAGTATGCCGTCCTGTGATTGTCATTGCATCTTTAGGTCAAATCTTGCTTTCACTATTCTGAAAAAAATCGTCTAAAATACAAACTCGGTTCTCTGGTACTACTTGTGCATTATCCGTGTGCTAATGAGTTATTTCCCAACTATTGTTCACCGATGGCATGCGGTTAATAATATAAAAGCATCGGTTTTCTTTACTATACTACGAAGCTCACAAATCTCATGTATGGATCTATGGAAATAAATATTTGAGCACTCGCGGTTTCATAGTTTTGATCATATTCTTCATTACGCAATTGTATTGGTCCTGGGATTTTACCTTTTAGACGCGGAGGTTAAAAATCGTCCAGCTCAAATATTCTTTTAACCTTCTCAGCAAAATCAGCATTTTACTCATGGTCCACAGCAATTTTATGCGGGAATTGTGTAAAATAAAGAAACAATTCCATTCTTTCATAAGAGAGTAGATATGCCAGAAAGTTAAGGGGAAAGTCACATAAAGTATTTTATTCAATTATCTATTTTAGTCAATTATTCAATTATCCATTATTAATGTTAAAATTAAAATAAATGCTTTCTTTGGATATTAATTCCTCAACAACATATTCACTTTTGCTTTTATTAATATGATAATGTTCATAGAAGATAATTCTTTCTTCAAATAGTGTCATATAATTGTCGTTATTCACAAAATGCAATTCCTAATGCAATCAAGTAAGTTGAAGACGTGACAAACAAATCAAACATGAAACTTTCTCATGCCATGTTACTCGGACTGAAAAGAATCTGCTTCATTCTCTTATTATTGAATTAGAGTTTGAAGAAAACATTACTAACATTTTAAGCCATAAGATTGTTCTACAATTGCGAGAACAATGTTTTTCTTAAGATAAGATACATAATAGAGATCTGAATTCTAAATGTCCTATATATTGTCTACAAGTGCGAGAATATATCTGTCCGAAAGGGAATCGATTTTTCATTACTAGAAATGCGATTCTGATGGTAATACAAAATATAAAATACAGAAACATTTTTAAACTTTTCGTTATACAAACATTTTGCAGAATAGCCATTTCCATTAGTTGTCTCATACATGCACTATTTCTTGTCTCCTCCGCATCTTTCACTGCAATAATACTGACCTGATCTGTCACATTCAATTTAAAACCCACACATAAGGTCTTTTGGCAGATATGTATTTTATAATATTCATTTTCCGAGGTAAAACTAGTTTCGTTTGGAATATCTAAATAACCCTTAGAGTTTTTTGGTCCTATTTTTAATCCTGTTGCATATTTCTTATTCATTGAATCATTTAAATGAATGAAATGATACGGAGCGCGCACGCGCGTCTGTGTGCGTGTGCGTGTGTGTGTGTGTGAGAGAGAGAAGAACAGGTTCAATTTTCTATTATGAAGAAAAGATGATGTAAAATTGTAATGTAAAACTGTGATGTAAAATTGTATGATAATTTTTATGGTTCTTAAATGAAAACTTTAGATAATTTATAGTATGGATTTTAAATATATATATATATATAACCAAATTAGTAAAAATACCAAGTAAATATTAGCAAAAAGAATAAATATAGAATCAAAAAGGAAGAAATTAAGAATCCGGCCTGAAAAGTCTTCAGGCCGGTCTTCAGCTATTCGCCATATCGTACAATCGGTTGGAGATAAGACAAGTTTCCTACAGCGTCCTATGGGCTCTTCTCTCACTCTCGTTTGCCAGAATTGATCTCACCCTGCCTATTAGAAATTATTATTCATGAAATTAAGGCAACATTGATACATTAAATAATTAAAAATCAAAACTTGCGTTCAAAAGAATGTCATCAGATAGTTATAATGTTTGGTTGAGCATTATTCGAAAGAAATTGCGATTGCATCTGATGTTATAATAGAATTTTGTGATTTTGCGCAGCCCTTCCCTAATGCGTAGGAAAAAAATGAATAAAACTTCAGTGACTTCGAATAAAAAGAACAAAATTTCACCATGATTTTGAAATATATTATTTAAATTCTAGTAAAAAATGCTGCTTCAGAAAAACTTGTGCGAAATCGTTTTGTAGTCTTTTATTGCCAAATTTCTATTAAATGTACACAATATAACAAAACGTGGTATTGACTGAAATATATCGAATGTTTTAGAAAAATATTTTGTTTTAGGGTTGTTGTTGTTTTTTGTTTTTTTAGGATTTAATGTTTTACAGTATGTGACATTAATTAAGTTCTACTATAATATATCAATCTAACATAAAAATTATACAAATTTCGAGCATTTTTTTTTCTTTGTTTCTCAGAAATTTGCCTCTGCTCTACTTCTATTTGTTTGTTCTATACAGATATCTTTCTACTTTAGGCAGTGCATGTACCCTCGTTAAAAAATTCGAACTCGAGATTTTGGCGAATCTTCATGCTCCTGGGTTAGAAAAACACATAAATGGAAAATATATATCTGTCCGTCTGTCTTTTTTTTTTCTGTCTATTCGAATAAAAGTTAACGCGATAAATACAGGACAAGATGGATAAAACTCAATGCAGACATCGAATCTATAGATCTGTTCTTTCATAAATATGTAAACGCGATAAATGGAAATTGCAGTGGCTTAATTATATCAAATTTGGTAGGTGATTTTGTGCCAAATTTGGGTTTCGATCGGTGGGGAAAAAACGCGTCTGAAGCACAAACCTTTAGTAGAAAGCATTCGAAAACGTTTTGGGAATACAACTTCCTCTGATTTAGCAAGGTGACTTATTTAGTTTCTCATATTAGCATGCTTTTAACATGTTAATTATTTATTATAGAAAGATATATTTTTTGTTCATTATTATGTGAATTTGTATTTGTTTTTATTTATCTATTTTGACTCCAGGCTGCCTAACCTCTACGTTATTACACAATGTACAATATTATTGAAGCAGATCTTTTATAAATATTCTAATAACTGAGTGAAGGTACAGGAATCTGGCTGATGACAATCGGTAAAAATGCTAATATAATCATCCTAACGGCTTATTATCCATAGGATTTGCATTTTTTAGAAACTTATTTGTTTGGCATCAAGGGAAAATAACGTTTTTAATAGACCTGCTTCATTGCTTCTTTACATATTTATATATCTAAAAAAAGCAAAATCCGTATTACTTCAAGGCGTACGACTTTTTAATTTTTATGTTCAGTCCATTGAGATGTTTTAAAATCCTTGGTTCTAGTTTGAATGGTAATTAATTAATGAAAGAAATATTAAAAGTATTATTATAGATTCTGTTTAAATAAATTTTTGAAAAATGGATTAACATTAGAGAAACTTTTAAACAGATTAAACAAACACTTAAATAGAATAATTAGCGAAACAGTTAAGTTTTTGAGTTCCCAAGTTATGAAAAATCGTTTTCTACACCCGTTTCACTTTTTTTAAGGAGCAATTTCAGTTTTTAATAGAGCATTCAATCCTTCTACTTGTGCATCAAACTTCGTTCAGTTCTATAAAGAAGAATAACATAAGATCAAAACAATACAAACGATGGGACATTCAATTTTATATCTATCCGAAATCTATCAAGAGCCCAAAAAGACTTGTGAAGAAGTTCGCGCGCGCATGTGCTAGCGTCATACAGAGTGTCCCGAAAAAGTGGAAAAAGCATTTATTTCCTTAAATAGTGCACATAGACCTCCATTTTCAATTGCCAAGCATCAATAAATGTATAATAAAAAATTGTAGGAAAACATTTTAGCTTTGGTGGAGGTTGATAGTAAAGAGTGAAAAAAAATTATTTTTGTAAGTCCCTAACGTGTAAAACAGCTAGAATCAAAATATTTCTCTTACATTCATCTCTTCACGCACAGTATTCCACGTTTCTATCCACAAAATTTGCAGAGACATGCTTACTTTAAATTTAAAAAGAGGTTATCAGAAATTTATGTGAAGCATTTATTTTAGAAATACAAATTTATTCAAAACTTAAAAACTTTTATAGAACATTTATTAATCTAGTAAAATTATTTATGTACATTCTAGCACAATTATAGTTAATTATTTATCAGAAAGAATTATTTATCATGTTGCAGATAATCCAATCATCATGGTTCGGTTTTCACGCATGTTGGTGTTCATCTTGATTGTCCGATTGCGCAGCTTCGTCTAAATAAAGAAGAAAGAGAGAGAAATCGAATATTTTTTAAAGAAATAATGTAATTTTGCATGCGAAAATTAAATTTTTTGCTCGGAATTGTGCGTATGACACTACATTTTTCCCAAAAATTATCGTATTTCGCGAAGGAGGAACGTTTTGAAATAATGATAATTTATGGTGAATATAATCATGATGCATTTTCACGTATATGCAAGTATTGTTTTAAAAAAACAACTTTGTATAGATGTAAAGATATTTATTCTGAATAAGGTTTGTAAATACTTTGATTAATGTATTATTTAACCATCTTTTAAAATTTAACAAGTGAACAATATTTTTCAGATAACTTTTTAATTCTTTAGTAAGTAATGTATATCACCCTTGAAATTTGTGATGAATGAATTCGTCCAAAACTTATCTGAGGAACGAAATGTAATCTAAGTCATTAAATTTATTTTGTTAATAGCCTGTACAAATCCAAAGTGTATTCATACATCCACCTTATTTTTAAAATTAATTTTAAAAATGAGTACTTGGGAGCATACTCTAGATGCAATATTTAAGGATGAAAAAACGTTCGTTGTACTTTTTGAGGCATCCGATAAATTGTATTCAAATTTTCATTCGAAAATTTTCGAATATATAATTTATAAATATCGAAGAAAAAAGTTTTTCCACAAAATTTTCTAGAAACTCACATCAGTAACAGTGAAAGGCAAAATTAAATGCTACAATACAAAATTAATGGTGAAATTAAATACAAACAACAATTCATAAAAATTTATACGCATAACTTTAGAAGTCTAAGAAGAAATATATTTTAAAATTAAAAGAAATGAGAAGAAATATACTACAAATAAAAGTGTCCATTTTTTTATTATTCTAAAATTAAATTAGTATCATTATTTCACTACAGAATCGACTGAATAATCAGGCTGTGGGCATCATGGTGTTCCTCAGATGACTTTAAAAAATAAAAGGGATCCGAAGTAGAAGAAATATACTACAAATAAAACTGTCAATTTTTTTTTATTATTCTAAAATTAAAAGAGTATCATTATTTCATTACAGAATAGACTGAATAATTAATAATGCAACATGATTCTCTTGAGATGGCTTTGAAAATTGACAGGGATACAAATTTAATCGAAACAATTCAACTTGTAAATTTTTCAAAACTTGTTAGCAGAATTAGGCAAAAATAGTATTCATTATCTTAATAGAATCCAAAATTTTATTGAATCAGTGTTTATAGCACTAATTTATTTTCATTATGACAAATTAACATTTTTATTCAATTTGCAACTTTAAAGTTGTGTCAAAATATCGTTTAACCTAAAAAAAATGGCTTGGAATATAAGAAAAGCAAGATTATTAAAGCATTAATTCGCCAAAACTCATGTTGCTGTATAACCTGAAATTTTTTTGAAGACAAGAAATTTTCAATACAAGTACCTTTTAATTTAAAGTAGAAAAATATAAATTAATTACAGTACCAACTACTACGTTAATTTTTTTTAATTTGATATAAAATTAAAAAATTATAATTCTGATACGAGATTCTTTGAGGCCAAAATTTTTAATCGGCAATTTGACTGTAAATGCTGCATAAATTCTAATTATTTTTAAATTTAAAGAAAATCCCCACATTACATGTTTGAACCTAGGTAAAGAAAACATGATAACAATGGAATTTCTTTGCTTTTAAAATGCAAAGAATTTACCGATTAAATATTTATTGTCTTCTAATGTACAAGAAAATTTCGATTAATTTATTTCTTTATTGCAATGTATGACCTTATTCTTCACGCTAACGCTGCTGTAAAGTTTTAATACTTTTGAAAACATTTTTTTTTATTTTTAAAATCAAATACTTTCTCAAAAAATAATTACATTTTTTTTCTACGCTGTCTTTAATTGATTATAATATATAATCAATTGAAGTGATATAAATCAAATAGTTTCCAGCTTGATTTATATCTATTGATTGATATAAATCAAATGGGTTCTGAATGCTTAATAGAATAACATAAAACAAGACGCAATCAAATAGTATGCATGATGATGTTTATGTTGTGATGGAAATATCATGTGAGATAACCTTCGTGTAATCTTAGTTACAGAATACATTAGTCTCAAGAAATAGTAAAACTTACCTAGTTAATAGGAAATGAAATAAAATACACGGAACAATTTTTCTGTAGTTTACAATTTGAAAGCATTTCTAAAATGAACGCATTAAATCTGTGGTATTTTTGTACGTACAGATAAGGAACGAAATAAATACAAAAATGAAAAAGAGTGTTGCTTAGTTATTATCACTCTTTATCTCTAAGGGTCCATTACGATCATTGGTCTTTCTTCTACTTTGAAAAATGCAGATACTGAAAATTTTTCCAAACGGCCATTTTTTTTTTAAGTTAACAGACAAGCTAAACGCCAAAATTGCAATCACACGCATTTTTCTTCTCCAAATGCTTTTACTTTCGATTTTTTTTTCTGGAAAATCATTATAAATTTTATTTTTTATAAAAGTTTGAGTATAATATTTTGACTAAATTTTGTATAATACTATAATATTTTTACTAACTAAGTGATCATCAGGAAATAAAGCAAATCATTTAATCGTTTAAACTTTTTTGTCGAAACTAATTTATTTATTTACAACAGATGCGATTTTTTTCACAGCTCTCCATAAATCTTCAAATTATTTTGTGAAATATTTTGATGCATGGTCAAAACAATTTCGAAAAATTGAATGTATAAAAGTTACATTTTAAATTTACATAAAAATGCTGTCAAAACATTTTTGACAAAAATTTAAAAAAAAAAAAAAAAAAAAACTTTTTTTATGTTTTAAAAAATTTGAACGTGAACTTATATTGACGTAATATCAGAAATAAGGAATGTCTGTAAAAATAGCATAATGATGGGAAAAAAAATGTAAAGAAAACAACCTTTATTTCAGAAAAAAAAGTCACACACTCAAAATACAACGGACAATGCTTCAATAAATAAAAACGTGAAATATAAATAATACCGATCATTAAATATTTGGAAAATAAATATTGACATAACAATCGTGGCGCGCAATAAACACAAACATGAAGAAAACGCACATTGAAAATGCGTCACAGTCTGAACGTACCCAGACTGAATAGGCACACAAAGCATGCTTGACAATGTTTTCCAACTAGATTCATAATTTAAAATGAATTCTTAGAATTCCGTTAAATTTTCTTTTACATATTCAAATAGTGAATCATATATATACATTGTCATAATACATTTGATTAATTTTATGAAATGATTTCTTTTATAATCGTGCGATGAAAAAAATTCGATTGTACATAATCGTGTCTTTTTAAGCAAACAAGCACAAACGAGAGACAAATTATCCATGAATGCGCTTTTAGAGAACATCAATATCATTTTGCAACACAATCACTCTCTGCAAAACGTTCGTACAAATACATCTGCAATTCAACAAATATCTTGACAACCAATCAGACTTATTATCTTTCCAGTATTTCATGTGAATTTTCTTTTTAATCTTATAGATTTTTTTTTAATTTTCTTCTAAAAGAAGTTAACATTTCTCATCACTAAGAAAATGAAAACACACTGTGTTTTTGTTTGTTTATTTATTTATATTTTGAAGATTTAATGCAATCAAAAAAAAATTTCGATAGTAACAAAATTATTCAATAACTTTTGTTATCTAAAAAATTATTATGTAACACTTTCATTCAACAATATTTGAAAGCTAGCGTTCATTTGATACAGATTGAGCATTCCTTTATATGAAATGCATAAGAATAATTCTTAGATGTTATAAAAACCTTTTACAAAAACTTTGTAAAGGGAATATACACAAGTCAAATGCATTGCCCAATAACAATTTTACAGGAAGCAAAATTTCTTTTAAAAAATGATCCTATTATCATGTGAGAACATGATGTTGTTTTGGTTAGGGGGTTTTGAAGCTCGAAATCACGTAGGCAATGAATAAAGCATAAATGGCAATTTTCATCATCATCTTTTAATCGTATATATTTTTACCTGCTTTTACCAGTATTGCATTATTATTATGTATGCTTCTTTGAAAGCATATGCATTTTGAAAAGGTTGACCTGTTTTTACCAGTATTGCTTTATTATTACATATACTTCTTTGAGAGCAGATGCGTTTTTAAAAGGTTGGCGTAGAACTATGACATCATAGCCGTTATTCTATCCCAAAATCGGTAGAGCTCCGAAACTTTGTTTGCCAACAAAAATTGAAAATGAAAATTTAAATCATGAATCATACTATCATTATATATATATATATATATATATATATATATATATATATATATATATATATATATATATAGAGAGAGAGAGAGAGAGAGAGAGAGAGAGAGGGATAAATTAATTAAGACAAATAATGACTTAAAAAATAATAATGTCCTCACATGATAACTTGAAATTTGCGATCATAGATTTCATTTTAATTATATATAATTTTTTTAGTTTGACTTCTTTAATTTACATAATTTCTTGTCTTTAATTTGCGATTTCGCAATTATTTCTTCACGTAATTGCAAACTTACTATTGTTAAAAAAAATTTGTTGAAGAAATAATATTCATTAGCACTTTTAGAGCATTTTTATCCAATAGACATCTATATTTTTTCCAACAATTTTTTTTTTAATTCTGCGTAAATAATGAGATTCCACTTTCAACATCGAATCAAATTTTAAAATCTTAATAGAGTAAAATTCAAAAAAATTTCTAAATTATTGAATATTTAATGCTTTGATATTTATATATCATAGAGTTTTCTTGTTTTGTTAAAATGGAGACTATATGAATGAAAAAAGTAGATAATTTTCTGTGCGTTGTGGATTACGTTTGGCTTGAATAAAATGCTTTACATATGACATGCTAAATTCGAATGACTTCTTAAAGTAATCTAAAATATTTCAATTTAGAGCTTTTTCAATATCTAAATATTTTCATCAGTCTACTAACGCCAGCGCTGGACTAATAAATGCTTCAAAAGTTCAAAGATACTGAAATACACCAATTACAAATTCCTAAAATGAATCATAAAATGTATATGTAGAGAGAGAGAGAGATCATATTGATATAGATTTTAATATTTGAATTATTTGTTTGATATTATCATAACAGGCCAAAAGAGGTCATTCCTTATTCAAATGAAACGCTAATGGTTTAATTTTTTTTCAAAAATGCTAACAGTTACAGTGTTAATAAATATATTTAATACTCAAACTGTTATTAAAAAACGATTTTATTAACACAATTACAATTTCAAACACCACATTAATTAATTATTTGATTTATATTTTCATTTATTAACATATAGATTTTAAGATTAAAATTACTAATATGCTATAATTATGCAATGCAAGAAAACTAGAGATTATGTTTAAGATATTAATCTCACCAAGTTTACCAAGAAATAATAGCTCTTATAGAATTAAGCATTAAACCGATTTATATTTAATTTTTTTTAAATAATGCAGTTTTCAGTTAATTACACAGTTTATTTACTTAAGTGCTTTGAGTTCTGGATTAAATATGTGGAATTTCAAAGCTTAAAATTTCGCTAAATGTAAGCTACTTTAATTCTTTCATTCCAAAATTCTTAACTAAAATAAAGTATGGGAAATGAGGGGGAAAAAAAGAAATGTTTTTCCAGAGCATGAAGTGAAACAATTCATCTTCAGTTTCATGTTGGTTGTCTATTAAAATGTTACCTTCACTTGTTTTTTCATTCAGCTGAATACTTCAAGATTTTTTCATCTTCACTTAAAAATTAATCATTATCTTGATGAAAGATAATTAGATCTGTCCAATCCTCAAATGCAGAATGTCGAATCGTGAGATCTCGCTGTGCGCATGCGGCACAATGTCTCCTGTTTACACTCCCCAGTGCAAATCTCTCTTGGGAAATCACTCAGGTGGTACAGATGCCTGTAAAGATTCGAAAGAGGATATATTAATACCTTTACAGCCAATTAGAACAGCAGCTTTTGGCATTATTATCATAGACCCTTGAGAATACAAACCAGCAGAAATGGTTCTCGCGAATTCTCTAATAAAGGCGTTACAGAAGCTATTTTTCCCCAACCGATTGAAATTATAAAATAACTTCCCGAATTTGGTATATGTTCTATCATTGCATTCTTAAATGATTGTGTTGACATGCTGCTGAAAGTACAGACGTTCTATTTGGCTCAAATTTAAGAGGTGTCTACAATATACAGAATTTTATCCATTTAGTTCTCTTCGCTTCGTAGTCATCTGGTTCACTTATATTCGATGAACAGACTTGCTCCACATTGATTAGGCTTAAAAGTGAATAGAAATCTATGGTTTAAAGACTATGAACCAAATCTCATCCGTCTAGCTCAGAGGTTTTTGGATTATCTCCGTCACAGACATTTTTTCCAAAAATGTGTTTTTTGATCACAGGGAAATCAAAAGCATGGTCAAAATATCGAGTTCGAAATTTTAGACGATGCAATACTTTCTCTATATTTCGTATACTAAAAAGTTAAAAAAGGAACTTTATATAAATGTCTATAATAAGCATATAGTGGGAAAATGATGTTCTCTTGAAAAAAAAGTATATTGAAACTATATATTATTAGTGGTGTCTTTCGTTCAGTCAAATCAGATGCCATGGCTATTTAAAAGAAAAATATTTATTTTATGCAGCATTTTGACGTTAAGATTACTTTTCATTAAGACTACAAACTACCTGTTTACTATGTACTAGATGATACAAAGATTCTTTTATTTATCTTGGATTGTAAAAAGATTCCTGTATTCAGTAAAACAGAATATTTTATTTTATGTTGAACTGCGCCGCCTTTGGTGACCAGTTGATTTGCCGGGATTGAGGTTTTTTTTCCCAACAATGTTTAAACTTAACATTTTAATATATATATATATATATATATATATATATAGTTGCATTATTTCAAAGGTCTTAAGCAGTTCTGTCTATTGTCTATTAATTTTCTTTTTTTATGCTTTCAATTATATCACAGAAAAAAGCAGCAATATTTAAAAATGGAAGCATTTTCAAATTTTCTACCATTACCTGATTCTGAATTTAACCTTAATTTTAAATATAATAAAATATCAAAAAAATTCTTAAAAGCATGTCTGATACTGAAACCTACTCAACTTTCGAAAAAATAAGCCGAATCTTCATTTCTTTAACTCAATAGTTGAATAAAAGGTTGGATGGAACATTAATATGAACAATGCGAACGGTTTGAGTTTCACTTGAACAATAAAATAACTTATTGTATTATACGCTTAAAAAAATTTTAAAATATTAAAAATAAAAATAAAATTATACGGCAAAAAAATTCAAATCATTGAAAACATTTTTTTTTAATTTTAATATGCGATAAAAATTGTTTGTGTACTGTAATAAATTTGGATTCAAATTTTTAAAATAATAGCTCCGAGGTACACACACACGCAAAATCATTTTTATATTAAGTAAAGATAAAGAGTTTGGACTGAAAAAATAAAACACAGAATTACCAAAAATTTTTGGATTATTAGTTACTAGTTGATAGACCCAGCCTTGCCCAAGGAGAAATTATTTTCATGTTTTTTTTTGTTTTTTTTTACTTACAAAAAAAAATTATTAATTTAATGAAAATGGTAATGAATTGTTACAAAATCTTCAATGGTGTCTTAAACTAAGTCTTTGTATACCGAAATAACTTACCATCAATCTATCAGTTTTATTTTTGCAACATTAACTAAGTCTTTACGCAGAATAACCCAGGGAAAGAGGTAAAAATTTTTTAACTTTAATTGACTTAATTAATAATTAAGGATTTTTTCATTTTTTACTTTCCACTGTTTGCTATTCACTGAACTACTTATTCTTATATTCTTTGTATCTTTTTTTTAATATTGTTGGGAAAAAATCATGTTATAAATTTTATTTTTAATCATATTACAAATTTTATTTTTAAAAACTCAGAATATAAGTAAAGTTCAGTAATTTTGAACAAAATTTGATAAACGTATGACATTACAGACATTTATCATGACATATTTCCGTAAATTATATAAAAGGTTATAGATTGCAAATGATAATTTTAAGAACCTTAACTGTATGCAAAGTGACTCATATTTGGGGGGAAAAATAGCATAGTAATAGAATTCTGTCATCGATTCATTTAGAATTCCGAAAATAATTGTGCGAGTCTTATCCAGCAACAGCGAAACTTGGTCAAGAACAAAATCTCAGCTGGAGAAAGCTTTCTTATAAAAATCCCTGCCGGAAAAGGCTTTGGAATATGCGAAAACCTCTTCGTTCAACTTCTTTCAAAGAACTTTTCGTACGACTTTATAAAGAACCTTTGCATAGTCGCAGCATCGAATAATGGGCGAAGAAACCCAAGACACAAACTGAACAAGTAAGAAAATCAGTCCAAGAAGATCACCGAAATGGTTGAAAAAATACGCTTATACGAAGCACTGAAATATCAGCTCGTCGCGCGAGTGCGCCTCAAGTAATGGAGGCGTCTACAGTTCAAGGCATAAGCATTTCAGACGGTGCAGGATTCAAAACTTTCTGGCAAACCATTGCATTAAGATTTCTGCTTAGATTTTCATTATAAGCTGGATTAAATGATTTCGAGAACAGACTTGTATTTGCGGATAAACTCGCCTTTCATTTAAGTAGCAAAGTTAATCACCATAACTTACAATATTGGTACTGGGAAAATCAGCATAAAATAATGGAACATCAGTCGGATTCGCCAGATGTGAACCAACAGTTGTGTTTTTCATCTTTTTCTTCTTCATGGAAAAATCAGGGTCTTCATGGAATGGGTTTATTAACGTTGATATGCTTCAAATGTGAATGTTTCCAAAGTTAGAGGAAGTGGTTTCCGGTTTCATTCTGCAGTATAACGACGCTTCCCCACATTTCCGTAACAACGTACGGTAATACCTGAAGAATCGTCCAACCATCACTGGACTGCCCATGCTGGGTTAAATGATATACTATTACTTTCTAGACCGCCGAAATCTTTAGATCTAACACTTGCGATTTTTCTTTCCTATGGGATCTTCTTAAGGGCAAGATCATAGTGCCTCCACTTCCTCAAGACTTACAGCAGCTGAAACAGCAAATAACTGATGTATATGACTCCATAATAGGGAATGTTTTTTTTTCTCGAGTTTTGTAGGAAATAGAATACTGCATAGACATTTGCCGTGTCAACAGAGGGGCACACATAGAACAGCTACAGATACGTGAATAAGAGTAGTTTCACGGCAAATCTGATTAATGGAAATAAATTCATTATAACTTTCATAGGTATACTTTTTTTTTGTCTCTTTCAGTATGAATCACTCTTCTTATTGAACTAAAGTATTTAGTGATTTGGAAACTTTGAATTCAGAAATTTCAGTTTTATCTATTCGAAAATAATTTTTAGAGAAATTCAATAATCATAATACAGTTTACATTTCCATTTAGTTAATTTTGTTAATACGTTTCTTATTTTCAAAAAAAAAATTCTTTTAAGGCCTTCAATATCATAATACTCTTCGTCAAATTAAATCCCAAAATAAATAAGAGAAACTCCGATTCAGAATGAAGAGATGAAAGAATATCAGAAGATTATTTGAATGAAAGAACACGGCACAAACAAGCTCCATAAAGTAAGTAAAAAAAATGTTATGAAAGCACAGCTAATTACCTAACGAACTTTTGGAAGAGATCATCATCTACTTCAAAGCGATCAAGTAGTTTGCTCCATTGATCCGGTTGTAAGTTCTGCATTCCATATTCTTGACGGGCTGAATAAGATCTCCGCCATATTGGACGATCCCTTAAGTTCGCTTCTGTTAAATTCAGGTAGTATGTTTCGTGATCTAGAACTGCCTGCAAAACATGAAATAAGCAAAATAAAAATATATATTATTCTTACTCGCTATCTATAGAAAATACTTGAGGGGACTACTGGCATAAACTCTATAATAAAAACTGCATAAATTTCATTTGTAAATAGAGGAGATTTTTTTCGCAAATAAAATTTCATATCTATAGAAAATTTAGGACATATAGAATGAATAATTTATTTTAATTATAAAGCAGTAGAAATATATTTGCTTTAAAATGACAAATCGAATATGTGTTCCAATGCCATAGTTTTCAAGTTTACATCCACAAATCATTATTCTCAGAAAAAGTAATTCTGAGTAAAATGACTCCAAAATTAGCATAATATATGAGCATAGGTTTAATAATTACTATGAAACATTTTCATTTAAATAGGCTAATAATAAAAATTTCAAAAAAATATGATTTGAATATATGATTGAAATATCATATTATTTGAAAAGATCTAAAAAATACATGATATTTCCATGATACATAGATCCTAAATATTAATACTATTACTGAAAAAATGGAAATATGTTTAATGGATGTGCAATGTTAGTAAATATTGATGTATAAAGTTTCATACGTTTGTAAAGTCAGAATACATTATATGCGTGTCATAAGAGAGAAAATGTGCTTCAAAAAAAAAGGCAAAGTTTATAGGAGTTTCTATTAGATTCATTATAAAAGAATAATTTATAAACTTCCGAATTTTCAAACCTACAAAAATTATGCGTTTCTGCAATGCCCCCTATTTTATTAAAATAAAAATGAAAAGACGATTTTTTGAAGGTGCAAATATTCCCTTAAGAATAAATCCGTATGACTATATAACGAAGCAGCTGCTATTTAAATATAAGGTTCAATTGTGAAATTCACTATGATATTTAAGACGCGACGTTGAAATTATTCAAGACAAAAATATTTTATAATATAATTAAGGTGCTAAATTTTTAAATTAAAGATTATGACATTTTAAGTACAAAGAAACAAATTTCTGGTGTCAAAATTTCAATTTTAATTTTACTAAAGGTTAAAGTAATGTTTATAATTTAAGTGTTCTATTCTATCAAAAAATTTTGGGTTAATATTTTTTCTAAGAATATTATTACTGCAATCAGTGGTCACTTGATGATATATCTATTCATATACGGGGAAGGACAGTAAATAGTATGGGATATTAGGAGCTCGATTATAAAAAAAAAAACATGTTTAATCAGATGTAATCAAATATGGATAGCGTATTACTCCGACCATGAGATTTTTTTCGACAACAAAGAAGTTTTTAGTTGCCTTCGCTGACAACAAAGTATCGTTATAAGCGTAGATAGCCAAATCAACTTCCGGAGAAAATTTCAGAAATCGCAATTTCTGAAACTTTTATTTACATAGTGCGATTCAATGAATTTACACTGTGAATAGTGACATTTACATAGGTACTTATAGTTGGGATTATGAATATTTAAAATGCACAAGGTCACGTTGTAATTGTAGATCGTTGATGCTATACAACAGCATCTTAAAGGCTTCAAACTTTGTTGTTCAGCAGCACCTTAGATGTCTGTAATCTACCGTATTCGTGAAAAACTAACCAACTTCTCAAATTAGATGTGCATGTGTGCAGCATGATTTCAATGCAAATTTTTATAGAAAGAGAGCTATTTAACCTAGCATTGCCTTGAAGAGCGCAACAGATTCTTACGATTTTTAGTTTTCTAAGTATGTGGAAAGTGAAATTTACAAAGTAAATTATCTAGTCACATTGAAGGATCCATAGCGACAAAACTCTGGAAAATCCATGTTGAACTGCTAAAATCTGTGGTAGAACGCACAATCAAAAGAATAAATATTCTTAGGAACGCTTGAGAAGCTCCTTTCATTAATCACATATAAGAACGATGCAGGATAAGATTTCATATGTATTAGAAATTGTGATTTCTGTTATTGTTTTGACTATTTGACCTGCTCATGTATATGAGCACAATATTGCAAGCCATGGCGAAATATGGATTTTTTTTTTCTTTTGCATAAATTAAAATTATTTTATTACAATAGTTTGCTGGCCATATTTTTAACATTTGGCGAAACAGATTTTTACAAGAGTTCCAAAAATATCACATTATTTCACGGTCATCCAGAAGGGTGCGCTTGGGCGGTAAGATCGCGGCTACGGAACCGGAGAGTTTCAGGTTCAATATCCGGTTCCACCGAAGAACCGTCAGGTTAGCGGGTCTGGGGCACGCAAATCCGTCGGCTTCCACCCACTGGCCTGGTGTGGAAGTTTGGAGAAAGGATGACAGCTCAGTTGTCACCCCTGTCGACTGATCGCGGTTCAAAATTACGAGGCCCATCCCAAAATGGCCTTAGTGCTGCTTTGAAAACGAGACCTTAATATAACTAAACTAAACCAGAATAATGAATGGAATTCATGTTCATGCATCACATTTCAAAAAGTAATTTAATTTTCAATTTAATTAAGGAATTCATACATCTTGAGGGAGAAAGAAAAGACAGGATATATTTAAAAGACAATGTGGAACTAGCTGCTATATGACATGAGCAGTTTTATTTGCTATGCATCTAGGATATCTCAAAATCAATTCCGTTGATTTTTAATGATATTTTTTCGTGTTTAAATGCATCCATATGCAATTTTTTAAAAAAAACAGCTTTAATGTTAAAAGATAATTTCTCATGTTTTGGTGAAGAATCTTATAAAATATGCAATACACATTCAATTCTAGTGAATTCAAAATTTCTATCATGTACAAGGTCAACGGGACATATCTTATTAATAGTGTTGCATTTTTCACGGAACAATGATGAGTTGGCTTAATAACGCAAATGTAATGTTTGAAAACTATCATGATTTAATTTTTAAAAGGAAGCTACGATAATTTTCTGAAAAGTAATATTATTTTTTATAAAAATGTCACTAATTGAAAATTTTAGATCTTTTCTGATAATTTATACATACTTTTGATATTCATATCTCTTAATAAACTAAATTAATTGATTATTCTTCAAGAATCTGCTTGTCTTTTTTTATTAGAATAATCATGGATTAAACCTGAATATATTTCTTTGAAAAATACTGGCACATATTCTGCCAGCAGTTCAAAAAAAATAATGCAATTAGTTAAAAATGCTTATAATTTGAAGAATTCTAAGATCCTCAATATTTAAATTTGTGAATTTAATTTTTAGTATAAAAATTTCCAATTATTATATGTACAAACTTTTAAAAGCAAGGGATGAAAAAGTTTAACTTTCGCATATTTTTATCATAGTGATGCATTTGCAGAATAGGAAAATATCTAATAATTCTTTTTTAAAATCTATAGAAATTAATTTATGCTGTAACTGTTTGTTTAGCCCTTGAGTTCCTTAGTTTTTATCTTTAAGTTGAGTTATTTTATTTTACTTTATTTTCGTAATGAGTGGATAACAAGGCTTGACATTTTTTACTTCATATAAAAAATTAAGCCACTTGACATCTTTATGGCTTAGTATGTTATGAAAACTTGTTTTTTCGTCAAAAATATTTTTAAAGAATAAAGAAATAAAAAATGGTTTATTGAATACATGTTCAAACTGTTTGAAATAAAAATCATATTATTGCTTTTCAAAGTCAGAAATGAATACAACGCGTGCTTTTAAAGAAGCAACTCATAGAATACTTTTTGCTGAAAGAAACTTTTTGAAGAAAATGTACTTTTATATAACACGTAGGCGGAAACTGCATATCAGAAAAAATTAAGATCAAATACTAAAAAATTTATTCGCATGTATAAAATGAATATATTAATAATATAAAACGTTCTAATAATATAGTAAAAAATTTAATTCATTTTTGCTTTAATTGCAAAATTTAAAAATATATCAAACAAATGTGTTCAGTATTATTAGATAGGGTTAAAATGACATTATTATTCAACAAAATTATGTTCGAACAAAAAAATTAAAGAGGTGAAAGGATTGTTACTTGAGGATCGCAGTGCCTCTGTTGAGGAATCTTAGAGATTCAATCTCAAAATACATAAGCCATGACGAATATGAGAGTTCTTATGAGCAACTGCCAATAATAATAATAAGCAAATGATTTTGAATGAAATGAATTTTCAATAATTCAGAAAGTAAAAATCTGAAATTTCTGTCTTGGTGGACATATATATAGATATTATATGGTGGATAATAATTCTGAATAATTATTTGTAACATTTTTCGGCTATTGCACAGATTAAAATATTAATTGCACGGATTAACTTTCACTGCTTTTAAAACTATAACTATCGGCTAACTCGGGATGTACAAAAAAAAAAACTTTTTTAGCTTTTTAAAACAGGAGACATTTCACTTATTTTGGAAATACATAAATGCGTTGATTAAGATAAATGAAAGATTTGTTATTAAAATAACATTGCTTTTAAAAAAAATAATAGTTCTTTTGCTGCTTCAAAATGGAAACATCGCAAGTATGTAATGTATTTTACATCCTATGCACTTTTTATTTGGAATGAAACCTTTTATTTATAACTCAAATTTCGATGTGTTTCCCTGTCGGGAAGGCAAGAATGTGATCCTTGCATGGATTGTTTCTGGCAGAAGTGCATGTTCTTAGCAGAAGAAAAAAAATGTTTGTGATAATCAAGTCTAAGGGGAAAAGCTACTGTTGAAGAAAGCTGCATAGAAAATACCTCCCAAATTGCAGAGAATTTTCACCTGAAAAAAAAAAATTAGGCTCAAAAATGTTTTCCACATCTCAATCTTGTTTACAAAATGAAGCTGTACCAATGCGTCTGATGTTCAAAAGCAAACGCCAAATGAGTCATGTGAATGAAAGCCCTGCAAAAACAAAAAGTCAGTAATATGTCCGAGAAAGTCCATTGATTCTTAAAGAGATGTTTGCTAAAATAGGTTAGTTAGATACTTTATTAAAAAGCACTTGCCTTCCCTTCATATTTATTTTCCTATATGCATTAAAATTTTTCTGGAAAATATATTTGTTAAAGTGTCTTTGACAAAATCGTACGCTATGCATTCCTTGCTTTTACAAATATAGCCTGGTTGGTAGAACGTTGGATTCGCATCCCTTGGGTTGTGAGTTCGAACCCCTCCGGCCAAAGACTGTCAGTGTACATAGTAGCTGGTGCATGTATAAATCTGTCGTGACCACAAAGTCCGCCATGTCGAGAGTAACACCACTGGGGGTACTGGATCAGAGGTGATCGTTCTCTGATTCAGGTCTAAATGACGATTTGTGGGTAAGTGAATGAAATGTATGAATGAAGTCCGCCCGTGAAAACGGCTGTGACGCTTGAGTAGCTATGACGTACTTTTGGACCTAGATGGCGCTACTGAAAAAAGAGACCCTTAAAATCGCTGACTTCGTCAACGGGTTTGTCTATAACAAATACCATTAGCAGCAACAACACAAAAATTTTGAAATGAATATAAAAGTCAATCCTGTACGCTGTCATTTTGATAATTTGTTATGTATATATAAAGAGAGTGCTCACACTCGTGCTCTTGGGATAACTCCCGTCCACAGTGTATATTCGATAGGAAGGGTTGAGGCCCTCGTAGCTCGTCACAGACGGACCAATATAGGCGACGTTTGTGGGCCGGCGGTCGTCATCGTAGAAAACTTCCAGTTCGTCCAAATGACTGTGTCCGAAGAACTGTGCACGCACTGTATTTTCAAACCTGGAATGAAAACATAACTAACATTTAAAGCTTCTCAGAATATCAATGAATTCAGAATTTATATTCTTGTGAATGATTACGAATGAACTCCGCTCTTTACAAAATTCGGACCTAAGAATGCTAAGTAAAATATTTCTAAATTTAAATTTTATTTTTATTTCCCTTATTGCATTTTTAGTTTCTCGTACACAAAGCAAAACATACAGAACACTTCAAAAATTTCAATCTTAAGATTTTGATAAATCTATACTTGTTAGGAAACTACAAAATGAAAAGGTCAATTTCGGAAGTATGTTTTTATCCGTTCACCTATCTGTTCTTGCATATGAGAAAAAATAAACACAGCAAACCAGATGAGTGAAATATTATATGTTATCCTAACACCAACATTAGCAATGCCATAAAGACTGCCGCTAACTTTCATTACTATTTTTCTGAAATAAATGATTGATTGAAAGAATATATTTCTCTTTCGTATAGTTCATGAACTTTAATCTAGTATTCCTATTTCCTTGTCCATTCCGCTCAGAAATTTATCCTGTCAAATAAAGTTTAACTTCTGAACAATATTCTTTGTCCATTTTAGTTTTTGTGAATCAACTTTCAAAGATTTATTATGAGTATTTAAAGTACATTTCTTGCAACCGTTCCTGTACACCGTTGCATAAGAATAAAAACAATAATAAATTGAAAAGTAAGAAAAAAAACGGCTACCGGCAGAAAAACATTGGAATATCCATTTGAATTGCCCAAATTCTTTCTCATGCCTGTGCGTGACAGTATTCTTTGAATGAGTATAAGAATAAGAGAGTGTAAACGATCCCTAACACGCATGAGCAAAATCTACTTCAATGTCTCTTATTCTTTACCACATCCCTGAGAAATAAAATTTTAAAGACGTTTCTCAAGAGCAGAAATGTTATCGTATTTCGTGCAGGATTAATTATTTTTGAGGACTCACATACCTTCACCGGTCTGCTGTAAATTTGTTTATACATGTCAATGTAGCTATAAAAAGCCAAATCATTTTACCTGTTTATAATTCGGTGATAGTTAGCACTCCACACTGGTAGGCAATCGCTATGCCCGGGAGGTATATGTCCGATGATGTGGACCTGTAATAATAATATATATATATTATATTTCCAGATATAAGAACGTGCTGAATCAATTCAAACTTTCGCTCCGCACTTTTTGCTATGCAAATATTAGTAAGCACAACTAACAATTATTCGGTCATTTAAGAACGGTGTAATGATGGCAGATAACTAAGAATAGCAATCATTCTTATGGTCAGAAACGAGCTAAAGATACATCTCTAATAGGGAACAACAAGTTTTTTCTAATAGGGAACAACAAGCAGTTTTCCAGTGCAGCTTGATGAATTGTTGTTTTAAGAAGTCACTTTAAATAGGCATTTTCTTAAGAATGCAATAAAGCGTATTCAGTGCTACTCTGTTCCGCGTTGTCATAAGCCAAGGATCTTTCCTAGGCCTGTTATTGGAGGCAAGACATGCGAGTCTGCATCTTAATTCAATAAAGCGGAGTTTCATGCAGAGACCTTAATCATCAAATGGCATGAAGTGAAATTCATTTAGTTTCACCTTGAGACGCAGAGAAAATCAATTTTTCTTTTCACCACGTCGCTGTCTTAATAAAAAACGGCACAGCATAAAGGTGGATGGAAAAAAATACCCCCTTCCAAAAAAAACCAAAAAAAAAAAAAAAGAACAGGAATGGCATTAGACGGCAACAAAGAAAACTGAGAACATTTTCTATCACTTTTTTTTTTTTTTTTGTTCAACTCATAATTGCTTTTTTGTGATTTTTTTTAAAGTACCGTGCAGTAAGTTGTTTTCAAGCAGAAGAAAAGAAGATAATCATGCTTAATAAAGAAATTTAAGCCCTTACCTTTTCTCCTCGAAGTTCTGCCTCTTGCAGTTGGTGTACCAACCATTCGAGCTCTTGACCAGGATCTGTCGAATTTAAAAGCATCCACCTAAAAATGAAATGATCACTTTTCAAAAACAAATGTAGTCATGCAGTGTAAACTTTTTGCTCAAGATGTAAAAAAAAAAAAAAAAAAATCGCTCGAAAGGAATTTAAACTCAGAATTACTACAGCTGGAAAAAAAACATAAATATTTTTATAAGTAATTGAATTTAAGCAGCAAAACATTCATGAGAACGGATGAACATGATATTTTAAATAAAGGAAACCGTATCATCTTTTATTAATTCTTCTCAGGCTATAATAAAATGAAAGTAAAAAATTTATATCGGTGGTAAACTTTGAACTGAAAAAACATCTTGGAAGTTTCGAAGTATACTTATTTCTTCCATGATAATATTAATATGAAAAATTTGTTAAAGAAATATCATTTTTAAAAAAGAAATGCGCTTTAACAGTTTTTCAATGAATAACAGTAATTCTGGACGATTACTCTTAAGATTTTAATTCAATTTGAAAAAACATTCATCTTTATCTTATGAATATAAAAAGTAGGTGGAAAAAATACCCCCCCCCCTTCTTCCCTTTCAAATATAAAAATGATTTGTTTGTTTCTTATGGCACTTGCCACTGACAAGCCCGCTGTTACGAAGACAGCGATTTAAGCCTGAGGGGGACGCCTCTTATTTTTTATAGGCATTATTTTTATAGCATTTTATTTTTTTATCACGGGGAAGACGCGCTACCCCTATGCCAGGACGCCGGCTAAAAATGATTTAATTCTTTTTAGCAAACAAGCTATTTTCTGCTAAAGTCCTGTAGAGAAATATGTACAAATGTGCAGAACGGAAAAAAAAAACAATATTTTTCTAATTTTGTAAAAAAGTTTAGTATTTTTTTCGCCAACTATTAATGTCACGTGAAACAGTTAATCCCTTTTTTGTCTGTTAATGTTATTACAAAGCAAATGTTTTTAAAGCTAAGGTAAAATGTTTCGCCTCGTATTGGAAAGGCACCTAGTATATTTTAATTACTTTACTGCAAAAGAATCAAAATGATAATATTAAGAGAAAATTTACGATTTATTACGATTTAGAATAATCTTTCCACTAATAAAATTTTTTCGATATTTTTAATAGGCATATAAAAGCATATTCATTTCTAAATACCTTTTTTAACTATGTTATTTATTAATCATTCAACGAAAATTGCAACGACTTCTTAGATAAGTGTTTGAATATCTGTTATACATGTAGCAAATAATTTAGTTAATGGAAGAAAAAACTTCCATTTCTTCATTTGCTGCAAGGCGAAACAAAAGCTTTAATTTTAGTTTTTCAATCTAAAGATGCTTAGATTACCTTTTCTGGTTATGAAAAGTCAAAATTCAAAAACAATGTTCGAATGCGACTGCAAAAGATTTTTAGGGAAAAAAATGTAAATAAAAGAATACTAAATTACGCAATTTTAAAAACATTTCTCAAACGAAGGACGAGAAAAATAACTCTACTTTTCACTTCGATAAAACAGTTGAAAAGTTATTTTTGGGACAAAGCAATTAACTCTTGTGTATTTTTCGTTTATTTTGTTTTCTAGACAGCATAAAAATAGCTTTACTTTGTTGTGAATATTCTAATCACCAATCATCAATCATTCTGGTAGAAGTATTTTCTTCGTTTATTATTCATGTTCTTCGACATAAAAGAATGATCGGTATAAAATTTACGGGATAAATGGTCCGTGGAATTTCTCCATCATGAATATTCAAAGAAAAATTCTATTTAAGAAAAGATTATTAAGATGTTCATTGGGGCGAAAAATATCTCAAGAAAAGCCAAAGAAAAAACATACCAGTTTTGACTATTGCAATAATTCATGTTCAGAGAAAGCAGCCTCAAACCAGGATTGATTCGAACTGCGTAATACATTCCCCTGAAAACAAGTAATAAAAATTATATTGAGAGTAATGAGTATATGGAGGTTATTTATTAAACGACTTTATATTTTCCGATAACTTTGTAATAAAGTAATGCCTCTTGTAGTATCAAGTAACTATACCAGCAGTTTAATAAAAAGAGTCTTTAAGGTAAATGACTGCGTTGTAAAGTCGGAGGGTATTTTTTTGCAAAAATTTGAATTTTTTAAAAATATTTTTCATGTTTAAACAGTTTTTTTTTTAAGTTTTTTTTTTAAATTTTGTTTCTAAGTCTATTTTTCGAGAAGCTACATTGGTTTTTATATTTATATACATTTTAATGCAATTTTCCATCTTCAAACGCTATTATCTCAGATTCTAATCTTTGTTAGCATTACGAAAAACCTTATAAAAATTAAAATATAATGCATATTTTTTGTTCAAATTTGATGTAATAATTTATCAATATGCTCTGCAGTTCCTGAACTAAAGAGTAAGCAATCCGTTCATTTAGAAATATTTTATAATAGTTTTAAAATACGAAACAAAATTAAAATTTTTTGTTATTTATCAGTCAAACCCCAATATTTAAAAAAATGGATAGAAACACAACTTCTTTTTTAGTTCGGGAGCTAGGAAATACATTTCTTAAGCTGTCAGTTGATAAGCCTCTAAATTAAAGGATTTTTATTTTATACCTCTTTACAGTCAAAAAAGCAGTCCTTTTTCTTCATATTTTTAAAAAAACCTTTGTCATTTAACAGACACATTTAGGCTTCAGGGGTGTTTTTTCAATTTTTTTCTATGCAAAAATTTAGCTATATTAGAGCGTTTTTCAAAGAATTCATTCCGAACTCAGTCATACACCTTAAAAAGCATGCTTGTATTAACATACTGCAAAGTATAACTTTTTTTTTATTTCAGTTACTTTCTAATTGATTTTTGCAAATATTATGCTCTCTTATAGTAATTTTTTTTTCTAAATTCACTATCAAGTAGCATCATTAGTATGGGATCAAAATTTAGTTAAATAAAATATGTTAATTAAAAATGGAATAAGTTAATAATAACTGATATTAAGTCCCGAAAAAATGAGTATAACCGTATTATCATCGAGATAAGCAAAGTGTACAACTTATCAAATCTTTAGCATGTCTATAAAATACAATTCTGTATCAGAGAGTGAGGGAAACAAAAACGATTGTAATATTTACCCTTTATAAATATGAAACAAGTCAATTTAAATAAATGTTTGTAGTAAAAAAAAAAAAAAAAAAAGATGAAGTGAATCCTGTCATCTTATGGTTATAATTGACTTTACAAATTTTAACTGGCAGCTTTCAAAATTTAAGGGGATGAGAAAAGCCGAATATTTTGTGTTTGTATTCATTTTATTCATAAAATTAAATTCTTAAATTCCAAAAGGTTTATTTGAAGACATGTAATATTTTACATATAACACATTCCATTTCATGTCAAATTTTTCACACTGGTAATATAAATAAGTGATTCCCCGACATGCACCAATAACTGTCTTGCTTGTTTTACGAAACAATTAACAATTATTTATAAGAAAAAAAAATAATTTCGTATCGGTTCTTTTAAATGAACCACGAATATTCCAAGTCCAACATAGAGAAAAAAAGAAACGCTGTCCTAAATAAGACTGCCTCTTTCTACTCTGTGAATATTTTATTCGAAATCATTTATTCATCCCTTGAAGAGGACGGTGTCAAAGCTTCCGAGATCAAACGCGCCGAAGCTTGCAGTTTTAATCTGCCTTCCCATCACTTGAAAGACTCATATATCATTCCTTGTATTTACTATTAAATAGACTCCATTGTCAATCCGCGGGACACCCTGTCACTTTAAGGGGCGGGGACCCGCTACGCTCGAATGAAACGTTGTCAGGAGTAGGCGTCTTTATTATTTGGAGCAATCAATTTATAATTGATTCGTTAGAAGATGATATTTTAAGGAGGAAAGGAGAGGCAAGATTAATAATGCTAAATAAGAAAATAATCAAAAATTGTGACATACAGTGTATTTGGAGACGAGTACTTGTGGGAAAATAAATAATTTTTTAATGTAGAATATGCAGGTACTAAAAATAATTAAGTAATTAACAAGTTATAATGAGAATACCTTTCACGATTCACAATAATAAAAAAAAAACTATTATATTAAAGAGTGCAGTCCCTTGAAACACTTTACACGTTAAAACATTTGCGTGAACTCTCCTAGGCACTTTGTGGTCATCAAAACATTAACCGGTGTCTTGATAATTAGTAGAATTTGAATCACTTATTTCCTTAATTTATTGATTCATTCAAACTACCCAAATTATTGATACACCATCATACTAATAAAGTTTGAATTAAACAGATAAAATATCGTTATGCCCAAATATAACCAAAAGGCCAATCATGGTGGTCACTTTTTTATTGATTAAATGGCTGATAACAATCCTAAAGAATAGAAAAGCAATACAAAGCAGTAAATTTCAATACTATTTGGTTATCTGCAGATTCACCAGCTGTACTCATGCTGCACATTATAATTCTGTGGATAAAGTTGCCCCATATAGCCTGCATGAAATCGATATCTAGTTACATGCTGCCCTTTCAGTAAAAACTATTCATTTTGATGTCTTTAATTAAGATACACTGTATTTTTACAGATAAATCCTCAGATCAGGGTTTTTAATGTTTCAATACTTGCTAGTACAAATAGCTCGTTTATTGAAGTTGCAAAATTCCTCTAATGATTGTTATTATATTTTTTCCCTAATATGTGCCCATCTTTTTTATCATTTAAATTCCAATGACTCACTTCAAATAAAAATAAAATACTTTTATTCATTTTTATCTACAGTCCGTTTTGCGAAATAGCAATGCAATTTGAAAGAACACTTTGAGCTATTTCTCATTACTACACAAAATAATGAGAAAATATCTCATTGTCCTAAATGAGAGAGAAACCTGCTATAGGACTTATTACCTCCCATGGCATCCGTTTGAATATGTCATTTTCTATGCGATTGATTTGTTTCTTCCGTGCATTTCAATTCATTAAAAATTTCTGTGAATGTAATTCATTTGCAAGTCCTGAAACAATAGAAATTTCCGCAATGCAATGCTTACTCTCTCAAGGTGCGCTGCGCATCTCGTGGGAGCCACCTTCCCCACGCTTCCGTCACCGCCTCGTGAAGCCACTGGATCGAAAATTTTCCCGTCACGTCTGGTTGAGGGAAACTGGAAAACAACGAAGTCAAATATCAGGCAATATTTCACAAAAACAAATGAAATGGATTTTCATTCGATCGATGTTATTCACATTAAGATAATTGTAACTCTTGATTGCAATGCAGCGTTTTTCTATCCCTGGCAGTTAGCAGTGATGGCGAAAGAAACATTGAAATGCAATATTGCAAAATGTTTACTGCGAAAGAGTCATTTCTTAAATTATCTTCATCCGACAGATGCTAGAAATACAGACACAGTTACCTTGCATTCGATTGTTGTTAACGAAAGAAAAAGCCCAAAGTGTTCTTTGAATCCATGAATTCAGATCTGTCAATTCTCATAACGACAGAGTATTTGAAATGCAAGCTGAAAATAGTGATACACTCGAAGTTAAAGTCATAAGTACGATGTCTAATATGACAGCAAAAATGCTAGACAATTCTTGGCGAGAATTGGAATATTGCCTTCACATTCTTCCAATCAACAAGGGTGCTCACAATGAAATTTATTTACGGAAGTAATTTTATTAAAAGCTTTATAAATGTCTTAAGAATGTATCCAAACAATCATACGGCAAGTTTTAATAGTTTTTTTTTTTTGTAACCAAGGAATGATTTTGTGACCATCCTGTGCTATTACAATACATTGAAAACGAAATATGAATGCAAAAACTGTAATAATTTAATATTAAATAGTTTAATATAATTTAAAATTTTTATTGCGAATTTCGTGATACATTATAATAGCAAATGGATATATGGAACAAAGTAAGCAAAACACAATATATTAAATACTAAAAAAAGAGAAGAACGTCTTTCTTTCACGTCAATAGAACGAGAATCGATTACTGCCAATGTCGCATTTTATACTCCAATGTAAAAAATATTTTTATTAAAATGCCATAGCTTCTTTGAACACTCTACCATAAACATGACCTGTGTGCCGTTAAGTTTAGAAATGAATGAAATTTTTTCTTTCAGTTCTTTGTATTTTTCAGTTAATGCGTTCATACGTAAACTTCGATAAACTTTTCCCTATTATTTTATTATAATGAATTTCGTGCCTGTAATACTATATTTTTAAAATTTTCTCGAGTAGACAATTCTAGCGACAACCAGCCATAAACAGGCCCATTGATGGGTTCGGATTTATAATTCTAGGAATGAAATCATACTAGCCGCGTTTCGCGACCAGCTTGTTCGTCTAGATTATTGACTTTTTAAAAGATTTAAATGGGATGGTTAAGTCATAATGATTATTCATTTGGAGACAGCTAAGTCTATTTTAGACCTTGTTAAACTTTCTGTTTGACTCTTATTTCTTTCTTTTTACATCTCATTTTCTCTGATTTAAAAAAATACCAACTCTTTTTAAAGCATATCTAATAACATTTTGAAGCTTCATTAATAAGTGAAACATTGAATCAAGCACAACTGTAAAAACTTTCAATGAATCTGTCTGAAAATTTTTTTATAATGGTTTGTTTACATTTATGTTTGTGTATGTGTGTATGCGCGTGCGTGTAAGTGTGAAAATTTCAGTGAATTTGACTCGCTTCATTTATGAGCTATCCTTTTTCAAAGAGATACGAAATTATAAAGATGGTGTTTTTGGACTCAGAGAAGTCTAAGCCCTGATGATTCATCTAAAGCTTGAGATCGCAATTTTTTTTATGATTATTGTTCAATCGAGGTTGTCGGAATCTTCTTTGTACATGGAAATAAAAATCAAGAATCAGTAATGGAGATATTAAATTTCTTTTCAATCAAGACATCTGAGAGATTTCATCATCTGAAATGAATTTTTGAAACAAATTTAATTGTATCAGATTTTTTTTGAAATATACATATATATATAGTTGCCAGGGAAACTCAGAAGATAATTTAGCGATTAAAAATTGGAATATCTATGCTTTGCCTCACATCGCATTGATTAAGGAATCAAAAATCTCCAAACAGTAATTTCCAAGATAATTTAATTAATCAAAATGATATTGATTATATTGATATGGTAATCAAATAATGATATTGATAATCAAAAGATATTTATTATAATTAGTTAGTTATATTAATAAGTTCTTCTAATAACTAAGTAATAAAAGAAATCTCTGGGAAAATAATCAGATGGAATTTTTTTATTAGAATGGGGGAAAAAGTGGTTAATACTTTCCTTCTAGACCAGTTCAGAGCAGCTAATTGTAAAAATTCTCATCTTATAAGTCATGTTTTCAAATTTTAAAAACTAGTTAAAATAATTTTTTTGTTGTATAAAAAAAAGGAAGAAATTAATTGAGATTAAATTTTGATTTAAACCACATTTGATTCAATGAAGACTAACTTTAAAAATTATTTACTGTATTTGTCCTATAATATCAAAATGGTTTAAGTTTTATCATAAAATGAATGATATGATATACTCTTTCACTAATGAAAGCATAAACTAAGTTTTCATGTTAAAATATCAGGAGAGTAGGAAAAAGCTGCTTGCAGTATTTTCTTTATATTATTCTAAGAATATGTACAACGCTATGAAAAAGATTTAAACTGGCAATTAATGTGAAGAATATAATAAAGTATGATAATAAATAAGAAAAGAAAATATGCAATCACTAAATTATATATGTGATAAATTGTTTTAACTATTAACTTTAGTATTAGTATTCTGAATCGGATTCCTTCACATTTCGGAAGATGTAATCGTCGATTTACGTTGTGAAAACGTAATATTGTCTTTTTTTTTTTTTTTTTTTTCATTTATTTACAAGCTCATGTACATAGCGTTACTTGGCGAGGAATTATTTTTAAATTCATTGTCACAAAATGTCCATTAAAATCTTTTTTATGATTGAATATTTAAGAGAAAATTTGAATATAATATATACCATAGTAATTATACATAATAGTAACTGTACACTAGCTATACCTGCTAGTAGTAATTATACATCATTATTTACAGCGATCAGACATCCAACGAGCTCTTCGAAGCTAAGTGGTTGTATATGAGAAAGCTAAAAAAGTATATTTTATTAATATTCGACCCAATACAAAATCATTTTGTTGTCTGCAGATTTATTTTTAATCGTAATTTGAAAATCTGTAGCAAGAATTTTTAAATCCCGAAAAATTACAGGAGTCCCAAACGATTTTTAAAAACTACAAGAATCTAATTTTTTATAAATATTTAACATTTTTTTAAGGTTAAAGCATAATCTAATTTAAATTTATGAAAGAGAACTGAAATGTGTATTTAAAGAATAGACAGGTAGGCAATCATTTGGGCCGGTCAATTTAAATCTTCATCATTTATTTGGGAGTGACAGAAAACTTACAATAATTGTCTAGCTTTAGAGACAATAAAAGAAAATATGTCTTTTTTTTTCTTCTTTTTTTTTTCAAATATCTCTTTCTCCCATTTTACCATTTTAAATTCAGATTATTAAGAAACAAATCTTGACGTTGCTATGTTATTTTGTTGTTCCAATGAAGCACAACGCAAATATAACTTTCAATAAAAATTCGATTTTTTTTTTTATCATCATTCACTTAAACCTTCTTTTTCTTCAAAATATTTAAGGAAAAAAATGTGATGAAAACCTAGCTATATAGTAATTTGGGTTTCTTTGTGGAATACATATTTGTAGTTTGGTTTTATTAATACAAATTTTATTTAAGTAATTTATGTAATTTTTCTTTATATAATATTTTTATTTTCCATTTTATTCACATAACATCACATGACTTCTTGTTTAAAATACAATTCTAATAACTTTTTGTTTTATTTTCATATGATTCGCAGAATCTTGTGTCATTCACTTTGTTGGGACTTCTCTGAGAGACCTGGTTCAGCAGTGGCAGAAATGCACTGCTCACCTCTTGTAATTTATTTTACCTCTAATATTAATAAAAGCGAATGTGTATCAAAAAGCTTTATAAAATTTTATGCAATATGTGCAAACAACACTTTCCTTTGTTTCAATGATGTTTAAACCGATTTCATTGCTTGGACAGATATTATCCGTTACTTTTTTTCCGATGGTGAAAGGCCGAAGAAAATGGAAATCTTGTTTTTCTTACTTTTTGTCAATGTCATATTTGATGAAATACCGATAGCATACTGTTCAAAAAGTTTATCGCATGTGAGATGAATACTGCCTTCTACCTTTCTAAACTTTAATAATTGTTAAATAATAAGAACTTTTAAAGAGAATAATTATTCGTTTATTTATATTAACTTGATATAAACATCGCTTAATATCTGATTCTCTTAACAGCGACATTGGATTCTTATGCATATTGATTCGAAACCTTTAGCAATGTCTTCTTTTCCGAGCTTATTGTTTGACTCTCTTAACAGTAACATTGGGTTGTTATGAATGCTGGTTAGAAGCTTTCAATAATATCTTCGTTTTTAGGCTTAAAAGAGAAGGTTTTGAATTGCCTCACAGTTCACTCAATGCATGAAAAGCAATTACTTATAATTCATTTTTATTTTATTATTTTTTACGACAATGGTGAAGATCTACCGATCTGAAAGACATCAAATCTATTCACCAAGAGCATGAAAAAAGCTCAAAAACTGAATCATTAAAATAGTTGTAGGAATGTTTTTTATTTTTAATTTTCATTTGGCACATTGATGTATATCAAATTAGAAAAAAGTGACGCGGAGTAATAAAATAATTCATCACGAAAAAACAGCATAAAAGTTATTCTAAATCAAATGGAATCAGAAACATTTACCGAAAGTAAATGCAGAATTGGAAATAGGATTATTTTTACTTTTTTTTAATTGAGAGGTAGATGCTAATTTGACGAAACAAATTACAGGGTTTCCATCACCACTCGCACACGAGCTTCTTTTAAGGGTGAATGTGCCTTATTCTGGCCATTTCCTTTTCCTATTCGAAGTTCTAAGAAAATATTGTAATCACCAAAAACTTTGAACCCGAGATATCGACGAATTTCCACATTTTAGACCTATCTGAGTTCGATAAGCCCTTTTTTAGAAAATGTCTGTTTGTTCATCTGTGACATTAACTCAAAAACGCATTGAATTAGAAAAATGAAATGTGGTATAGGGTGTTTACACTGAATTTGAATAAAATTCGTTTAGAAGTCTACCTGCCCGGGTCTTCGATTATAAGTTAACACGAAAACTGAAAAACGAAGAGAGCAAGATGGATAAAATTCGGCACAACATATTTAACATCTAAAGTATAAATCAAAAATTGACCGTCTGTCGATCTGTACTTTCAGAAGCATGTAAACGTGTCACCTCAAAAGCCCAATGACTTAAACATGACAAATTTGGTATGTAATTTTGTGACCGAAATTGTTGTTCTGTGTCAGATTTTTGTATTGGTTAGAGAAGAAATGCTTCTAAAACCAAAATTAGATATTCGCATTTATCAACTGCATGCCAGGGATTGATCGACAAAGAAACTTACCAAGAATCACAGGATAAATTCAGTAAAAATGCTATTGTAGGCAATATGTAAGACAATAACATGCAAGACATTCTCTAATATAACACCTTTATTAAAGCGTATGCCAGAAAGTTTTGGGCTGACCATTCCCGTAATTTGTTTGTTACTTCACTTTGTCCAAAAAAAAAAAGAATGCAAAATTGTCTCACCTGTTAATGCGAGCACTTTCGTGATTTCCAAGGGCTGGATAAACAGGAATTCCGGGTAGATGCTTAGCAAGGATTTTGGATACGAGGTGCAACACTCGCACCTGTTCTGCTTTGGTAGTGTTCCACACATCGTGGGGAGGAATGTCACCGGTCCACAGCACGTAATCAATCTATGGGGAAAGGCACGAGCATTATGTATGTCATGCAGGCATAACCAGAGTTGAGGTATGGTGGTTAGACCTCGGTTTCGGGGCCTGAGGACTCCAGGTTAGAAACTCATAAGATGGAAATAGTATATGTGCCCTAATGACGATAAAACTAGTGTCATGTTTTAAATATTATCCCTTTAGCGTAGTGCAATGTTCGAAGAGAGGTATGCCACCTACGATGCTGCCCTCATCGTTTTATCATGAATAAAAAATATGAAAGTTACTCTTAAGTAGTTCCAGTTCTGCTTCAAAACGGAATGTAAGTATAAATAAACTGACTTGAGGTCTGTTTGATTTTATGTCGACAAAATATGATTATAAAAACAATGAAAAAAAACTCATTATAAAGCCTAAAATAGGTTCCTTTTTCAAAAAAATATACCATTAAAAAATGTTTTTTAAAGTATTTAAAAAGAAAGTATTCTTTTAGATAATAAAGTCTCAATTTTTAAAGATTTAAAAATAGTTCAAAAGCACTTTTTAGTTCATTTGATGATAATTTCTGTAAAATATGCCACACAAATTTAGTGGCATAATTTTGAGCTTAAATTAATTATACAGTTTTCTTTTGTTCTACTCAAAGAAACTAAGCATAATAAATGTCTTAAGCATAATTAGCATAAAATATCTCCATGCAAATTGAAAAGAAAATGATCTGCTATCTGCTGTCTATCAAAAATTATGAAAATTTTAATTATCTTTTTGATGAGCCAAATTTTTCCCTTTCTTCAGTTGAACTAACATTAAAACATTCCGTTAGTAGTTTTTCCGCATGCACGCTACATATTTCCATGAATGTTATTAAACAGCAGCTTTGAATTTTTATTAGATGAATTAATATTTGAAGCATGAAAAGGTTTGAATCATCTATACTGTTATATTATGTATGGAATTCGATAGATGGCAGTCGATATATATTTACTGCATAAATATTTGAAATACAAGATGCTATAATAAACATAATTGTAATAAATAACCTATAAATATGCATATTTGTAATAAATTCACTTTTTTTTTTTTTTACTGTTATGAATTTAATTCTTTTTGCAGTCATGTCATATCAAGCTGAAAAATTACTTTAACTTCTGAGCTGCATGGATATTTTTTCTTGATATACTTAATATTTATTAATGGGGTTTTTTTTCATTATTAATGTTGTCTTATTAATGTTTTTTGTTTTGTTTTATTTACCATCCATCTACCACTTCATGTGAAAATAGTATATCTAGAAGAACTGCGGGGTTAACTATATTTACGAGGAAAAACTTCTTTGAATGATTAAAACATTTTAACTCGTAATTTTGTTTGGAATTTATCCTATCTAAGGTCCACAATTTTATGAGGGAGGGGGGGGGAATAAATGGAGGGTGTTTCGGAAATATCCTTCCCGTTAGTTTTTGTCTAAGAATGAAAGGAATGTGAAAATAGATGAAAAGGAATCCACCTTTGCCAACCAGCTCGTTGGGAGGCGCGGATTGCCAGCTATTCTGATTTCTTACCGAGGTTCAATCTAAAGACTTTAAAAGTGTGCAAATTTTTGCCTAATTGTAAAGAAAAGAAATAAGGATGTTGTTTAAATGGCAATTCTACTCATTATTTAACAATCGAACATTGCAAGACTCAAACTTATGTAGAAAAATACCAATGGATTTCGAAGCCAGCGATTATGCTTAGGATTTCATTCTTGGTTAAAAGAGTTGCTGAAACACGCAAGATCCATTAAAAACTAAATTTGTCTCTTTTTATTTTCTTAGTCAGTTTTTTAAAATTGTTACTAAAAGCACTTAAACAAAAATTCATCACCGTGTTCTTCAAAATGATCGTAAATCTCGTATTTCTTTATTAAAGAAAAAATAATTATTAACCAAGTTTCGATCTTTTGCCATTCTCCAAGAATGCGCATTTGTGCGAGTTTTGTCTCAGCAAGTGCTTCGATTTAAAATTTATGTTGTTTAAAGGAAAACACTGCTTATTATTTAGCAATAGGAATTCTAAATATAAATATCAACAAAAATAACTCTCCTGTATTGTATGATTTAGTTTTGAAAATAAATGATAAAAATTTAAAACTATAAATAATGTTAATAAATATGTAAACATGTTTTATAAATATGCATATATGTTAATAAATACGTAAAAATATAAATGTTAAAAAATAATAATGGAATGATGCTATTTGAATTTAATATTATAGTTTATATTTGATTACAGTGTTTATGCATTTATTGTATCAAGAAAACACAATTTATTCATTTTATATATATAAAAAAAATCATAATATATATTTATGCGCATAATGATTAAGATTAAAATATATTGTTTGAAATTAAATTAAAAAATTAACGATGTATGAAAAGAAAGATGAAATTTCTAACTGTTTATATAGTTAAGTATCTAGTTTTCTTTAAAATTTTAAACAGTAAACAAAAAATTATTAATTTTTTATTAGTCCTTTTTAAGTTTCGATTCATATATTCTTAACGCTGTAATTTTTAAATAAAGATTTTGAATTACTTTAAAGGAGACTAATCAAGGAATCGTTAAAGATTTGGCATTAATTTTTTTCCATCGTCCAAAAAAATAAAAAGAAATCCAAACAAAAATCTGATTTTATGTCAATACATAAAGTTACTGCCTTTAATGAGAAAATGAAACTCCTGACAAAAACATTTATGTTGTTGCCATGATAATATGAAATTCAAGAAAATAATTCGTACGATTTAACTCGTTGTTGCGCCAAAGCATTTGTGCTAAAATATGTAGTTTTCTGTAAAATAAAATTAATTGAATTATGAGCAAGAATGAAACGAGAATTCGTATTGCTGATTTTTATGTATAAAATGCCTATTTATCAATATTTTTTTTTAATTTTAATCCATTTCAAAAGGATGCCATCTCACTCACTTTGTGCCTGGATGTTATATGGCGCAGCATGTGTTCCAGAGTCCTGAGGGGTGTGTCGCAGTTCCTGTAGTCTCCCCACTTCCCTGCGGCCTGAGCAGGTGTAGGTGCTGGACCGTCAGCAATCCGGCAGCACATGAGCTCTTTACAGTCAGCGTTGGCACCTTCCATGTAGTAGGGGTCCAGGTGAGTGTCCGAAAGGTGAAGGACCTTTAGCGTGGGGGCTCCTTGCTGAAACAGTTGTTTAACTGAATATTTAACTGAAATTCAAATCTCTACAATCTACATTGTAGTTTTTAAACGTGTTTTAAATTCATTTGTTTTTATATTAATGAACTTAATTAGTATCTAAAACATTATAATTTTTAATATTACTTAAATATATTTAATGACTTAAACTATGAATATTTTTATAATAAAATATTTTGTCAGAAAAAATATTGAACGGAAATAAAATTGATATCACAGAGAAGTTAATTTTTATTAATAGAAAAATCTGTGATGTAGTTTCCACATAATAATTTACATAGTTAAGCTTATTTGTAAATGACCGCAAATAAATAAAAGCCCGCAAACATTCAGAAATAGGCATATTCACTCAAATAATAGTTACACAGTCACAAAACTAATATAAATCCATTAAAACAATCTTGTCAGCAGCTGCAGTAAATTTCGTAGATCCATTTAAAAGAAATAAATACGCAATAAGTTCAACTTATTTTTTGACTTCTGTATAACGTTTTGTGGAAATCGTACAGAAAAAGAGGAAACATTCAGTTGCATTCTACGCATTGTTTGTTGGTTTGTTCCTTTTCATAATTCTGCAAACCAGATTTCCTCTAGCTACAAACAATCAACCAACAAAGTCATGTTAATTAGTGTGAATGCTTTGACTATCTTTAAATAAAAATAAACATTAGCTTTTTAAACTCGTTATAATTTTATTTCTAGTTTTTCTAATGCCGAAGTTTTACATCATTCCATTTGTGTGTGTGTGTGTGTGTGAGGTAATAGTTTGTTTGGTATTGCCTTTTTACAGTAAATTCCTCGACATACATTCTTACTTTTGTTGTAATATTTTTTAAAACATAAAATGAATAAAAAAATTCTTCAAGAAAAACATACGGCTGAGATCAAACAAGTTAAATTCAAAGGATATATGATAGATAGTAAGAGATAGAATTTATCTATTTAACTTAATTTATATAATTAATTTTAATAAAAAGAACTATAATATCTATTAATTTGAGGTAAAATGACATGAAATGTATCAATAATCAAGGAGAAAGAATGCCCATCTAGCACAACCTGCTTCACAATGTTGTGCGATATTATATTACGTCATACAATACTGTACAATAGTATGCAGTATTTATTTTTGTATATACAAATTTTAATTTTATATATACAAATTGAATTTAAACTTGCATGCTTAGGAACTGAATTTTCTTACCAAAGGTTCCAACACTTTTTGAACAGGTGGTTTCGGGAAAGCCATCAAAGGAACTGTCCAATTATGGAGAGGTGATGAAATACGAGCACATTCGTTACCCATCAAAACACCGCACACTTCTTGTGGGCCTAACGTTGTCCTTTTGAAAATGTACATCATTTCATCCTAAATAAAATAAATGAATTGGTTCTTTTTAAAGTTTCATCTGTTATTTAAAAAAAAAAAACTTTATCCGATGTGTGTAAGTATGCATCATTTCATTCTCAAAAAATATTTTGAACGATTTTTTTTTTTTTTTTTTAATTTTTAACATTTGATGGCAGCGTGATATTTTTTACTCTTGACTAAATATTTGAAATATGAAAAATATATATTAAAAAATGATTGTCGAAAATATTTTTGTACTTGAGTACTTTGCAAATGAATACATTGAATGAAAAAATAAATTTGAAATATATTATATAATTGTTTTTAAAATAATTTTCTGACAAATCGATGACAATCCTACAACGTGTATTGCTAATTCAGTGGTATATTTTATTTCACCGTTTGTCAATCCTGTATTTAGCATAACACATCACTTTATCAGATATTGAATTAGACAACTTATCAAAATTAAATTATATTATAATTAAAATTGCATTTTATTTTTTTCTTGCTGTTATTCCCAAAATTCAAATTTACTGAATTTTTGCAATAAAAAAATAACGCTGAAATGAATCGAATGTTATTTATTGATGTTTTGGAAAAAAATTAATGAACTTATTATCAGTTATTTTATTTTTTCAAAAGTTTGTGAATAAATTTTTATCTATATCGTTTCTTTCTACAATAATTTTCTTTCCTAAAATAAACAAATATCCGATATAACTTTACTTATTTATTTCTGTAATTAATTTTTGAACTCGGGAATGTAATCATAAATCAATTGAAACAAATGTATTGTTAAAGAGTTTTATCTATACCAATAATAAAGATGAATGTGCGTCTGTTAGTTCTCAAAGGTCAGGCCGTTTGATTTTCAGCTACTAAATTTGGTTCATATATATACTTTGGAGGTCAAGAATGTGCGAATTGGAGCTATTCTTTTTTTTAGATAATTAATTAAAAATTAAACTGAATTTTGAAGTTTTTTCCTCGATAATTTTCAAATATGTAACAGCACAAAAATAAATTTTATACTGTTTCAAAATTTTAAAAAATGTATATTTATTGATATTATTTTAATAACAGCACGAATTTTTCCTAAATTTTGCCCACTTTTTTTTTTTTTTTTTTTTGCCTAATTTTCGACACTAAATTACATTGCTGCCTTGAAGCTCAAATTGTTTCTTTGGTTCAATCTCGTGATTTTCTTCCATTGTTGAAAGCTAAGAAGAACGATTTTGTTGAATATCCGTGTGGTACCGTGAGACGGATGAAAAGAAAAAAAACTAAAAGTACAATACCGTGAAATTGTGAAAATAAATGACCGGACATTTATAGTGTTATGATATCATTGATTGATCTCCATTAGAAAGGTCCATGCACACATTGAGAGGAGCATATGTAAGATAATTAAAATAACACGGTTTTAATATCTGAATTTGCCAGAATCATAAACCTAAAGTTATGTTTATACGATTTTAATAAAATTAAATTCAACCGATATTCCTGGCTATCCAGATGGCTACCAAAGGAGATTAAATCTCCTTCATCTGTAAGAAAGTCTCGCAACTTTACACTAGTAAGTAGATTTAAAAATATATGGAAATTAAACGATGCTGCTAACTATAATTGCATCAGGTCTTTGAAAAAAATAAGTATTTGCACTTGAAACTGGTATATAAAACGTTTTTTGCTGCAATTATTTCAGAAATTGCAAGCTGATTGCTCATAATTGTGAAGGTCTATGAACACAGGTCTATGAACAGGCATATAAAAGAAATTAAAATAGCATTTTTTTTTTAAATTTTTTTAAATATCTGACAATTTAAGGGAATCATGAACATGAAGTTATATCTAATGGTTTAACTGAAATTAAATATAGCAACTATCGTTGGAGAATCAGGTGATCAGTATAGCCCAATAGAATTCCTTCATCGATAAGATCATTCATTTAATAATGTCACGCTAACAAGGAAAAATTAAAAATCAACTATGCATCCTACAATATTTGAAGTCTTTAAATAAACAAGCATTTACACTTTCAGCTAACATATAAAGTACTTTTTTAAAGTAATTATTTTAGAAGTTGCAAAATAAAGTAAAGTCAAGCAAAGCTACCAAAGTTTGACATATATTTTTATTATTTCATAAAATGCTTTAAAAATATTTAATTAAAAAAAATAACCGAAAAATCACAGCTACTTAGAAATGGAATCCAGAATGATATGCGGAAATTTCGTATCTTAAATACTTAGTAATGTAAAAGCATTTTGCTGAAGAAATCCTTAAGATACAGTTTCATAAAATATTTGGCAACTATTAATCCCGGCGAACCAGCTGGTTGTCAAAAGCGGCTAGTTCTTAGAAAAATCATTCCTTCTCTTTGGAGGCGGTTCATCTTTGGCGAGATGCTTAAAAATTGAAAATTATGATGGTAAAAATGGAAATCACAAAATTTCTATCATGTTAAGTCAGTAGTAAAGAGGACTGGTTGATGCTCCTGAATGATACGTACTAATTTTCAACTGCACCAGCGAAAATGTTATATGAGAGTTATTTAAACCTCCTTCGAGGTTGCCCATCGAAAGTAAATGACATAATAATGTTGTTGTTTTTTTCAGAAATAGGTGAGCCTTACGTCACTGTTTTTGAAATCCACTCTTTATGTTTGGTAGGGGAAAAAAAGTTTTATTTCAGATGTTATGCACATTTTGAAGTTCATGTGAATACAGCATCATATGCATTAATGGACAAGAGAATGCTAAATGCTTGAATGGACAAAAGAATACTAAATGCTGAATAGACAAAAGAAGGCTAAAATTGAGTACATATTCATAATTATTTGCCTATAATCATTGTAAATATATATGCAATTTTTAATATTTAGACACAGCTAGCCATATCTCTCAGGAGGTAGCCTTCTTTCAAGACATTTTTATTCCCTGTGCACTCATTTTCATAATATCTACTCTTATTAGCAGAGTCATTGTGTCAGTCAAACATTTCAAAGCTGATCTTTCATTATATAGGAATTCCTATATAATCTTAATGCCCAGACAAAATAATCTTCTAATCTCTTTTTGTTCCTGGGGTGCTTTAGGCTGATAAATATCAATCACATTTTATCTCGTTGTGTTAGGAAATTTCGTTTATGGTGGCAAAATCTTTGTTGCAATAGAGAGTAATTGGATTCTATCAAAATCAATTTACTAGTCAACAATTAGGCACAATATATAGCTTCCGTAGAACCTTTGAACATTTGTCTGGACGATACAGTTTCTTAGAGATTTTGGACAATTGATTAGGCTATATAGCTTCCTTTAAGCGTTTGGACAATTGACTGGCCAATACAGCTTTCGCAAAGCTTTTGGGAAATTGACAGGACGATATAGTTTTCGTAGAGCTACCATGGATGAGACAGTAACTTACACTCCTTCTCCCCCTTTATTCTCAACATGCATGTCCTTCTTATAAGATTACTGATTAGTAATGCGATCATAATCGAATAAAGTTGCATGATTTCCTTTTAAAGGCGTAGCTTGTAACGGGGTAGCATGAGTTTTCATGAAAAATGGTAAGGCATTTTAGAACTTCATTATTCTGTCATTTCATTTAACGGATGTTTCTAAAAAGGTAAACACCTATTATGCATTTGTTTACCCTGGGATCATTGTCCGCAATGAGAAGTTAAGGACACCATTGAGATCATATTAAAGATAAGAAAATGATTTGATGCTGAATTTTTTTTAAAAAAAAACTTATAGTGCATGTGCGTATTCTAGAAATCAGGTGATCACTTGACCTGTATAGAGTTCTAAGATTCTAGCAGTGTAAAAGCTGCTCGAGTTTTATTTGGCAGCGAAAACGAGTGTAGATAAGGAAAACATTTCAACACGTGTTTAAACTAACCTGAAAGAGATTGATGATTCCTGCGCAAACTCGATCGCTGTCCAACTTGAGTGTAGAGCAGATGGTGTAGGCAATGTGGGCGATCTCTTCCTGAGGTTTGTCTGTCTCCACAAAGTGCTGCAGGAGCGCTATGCCGAACTTGCACACGAAGCACATGGTGGGGGATGTCTTGCCCACCTTCAGTTCCGCAACAACCTATGTGCACAAAACTTTTTAAGAACGCAACATTTAAAGTATATTCCTACTTGTCAACATAGTTTTGTTATATTTAAATAGATCAATGTCATTTTCAGAACTGCTTCAACATTAAAGAATGTATCATTTTTAAGTTAATGGTTCATCAATTTCTAAAAACACTTGAAGAAAAGTGGAGTCTGTGACAAGTTCAGTTTGATATTTAATTTTGCTGTATCATTTCATATTCCATATAAGTCAATACTCTCCTTTCAAAATTATTCGCGTCCCTTGCTTCTCTCGATCTAGAAACCATCATGAGTGGCTTCAATAAAGAGCTATTTCAATCACAGTTTTATAAATAAATTAAATAACATTATTATTTAATATTAATTAAATAATATTATTAAAAATTTACCACGGCCAGCCTTTTATGCTAATTTGTTTTTGAAACCAGAAATGCAGTAAGTATTGAACAAGTGATGGTTTAAAGATGATACTTTGATGGATGATGCTACTAATTTCTTTACTTTTTTTTTTAATTTTCCTCCTAAAAAAATTCGAATTATAATAAAACAAATTTTAAAAAAAATTATTTTAATTTATTTATTCATTGTTTACTAAAAGGTGAAGTTTTATCTTTGCAGTAACCCTACATTGAGGTTTGATGTATATTTGTACCACTTACCTTCATAAGCTTTGCTATATTAATCATGAATATCTAATAATTAATAAACAAAATAATTTACTTATATTGCTTCAGATTTGAAGCAGGGAAAATTAAATGAAGAAATTTTATCTAAATATTAAATAAGTTTTGTCAGTTCCTAAATTTTGAAAAAAAAAATGTCATTTTCTTATAATCTCATTTATATAGATTCGTGTCGTACTATTGAGAAAAAAAGGTGCTGTGCTTGGTTTGTAGATATTTTTTATTCGGTTTTATATAGTTAGATTTTTTTCCGAAGTCTTGTCCCTTTTTTTATGAAGATGTGTCTCTTAAGTCTCTAACTTCGCGACATTTTTCCCTTTTCGTATAAAATTGAAATGCTTGTGAATAAGTCGCCTGATTCTGGAAGAAAATGAATAGCTTTTTATATTCAGTATTGCAGTAATTCTCTAGCCAGGTTGAACGAAAATAAAATAGAGTGTGATATCTTTAAAACTCAAAGCAAAAGTATTTCAACAAGACGCGTCTACATAATCACAGGACAGTGATTTAAATTTTTCTATACATTTTATCGAATATTCATTAGGAAACTTATTTAAAATCTCTTATTATATATTTACTTATAAAAATATTTCTAAACCAACAAATAAGAATGTTAATGATAACTTATGCGATTAATTATTTATTCCAAAGCTTTTATAAAAGTTTGCTATCCATGAAAGATGAATTATTTCATTTTTTCTAGGTCACAAGATTGCATACAAAAAAGGGCACAATGGTCAACACGCTTTTAGTATAATTTTCTTTATATTTCCATTTCTCGCACAGTAATAAGTAAAAGACCGTAACGAAAAAAAAAGTAACAATTAAATAAAAATACTATCTCTTTCTAATTTTTCAATTCAAATTTCTAATCGTTCCATGCCATGCAACCACATCAGCTCTTCGACAAAAGATAGTTCGTGCAATTCACTCTGATAAAAGTCTGTTGATCTCGTCGCTGCAGAAAACATTCCAAAGGAAAATATTTAGAGTGTGACCAGAAACGGTTTTCCTAACCATCATTTTCACGATCCTGTGGCTTGGGGGAAAGTTCGCGATTCGTCTTCCAGTCCTGTTTAGGTGACCCTTCACAGAAGATTCTGTGATTGTTCCTTTACGGTCGTGTAATTACAGGGAAAGTTTTGGCAACATGACCTGACTAGATTCGCTGTTTATTATTTAACAGATGGAAATAACTTAAAAATAAGCTTCTGAATAAAATAAAAGTTCAAGAGTTCTTTGATTATGGAGAATAATTAACTCGTGCGTTTTTTGTGTGTTTCTTCATTTTTATAACATTTGTTTTTAATATTTCTTTTGCTTTTTAGAATATAAAGATAATTAATATATTTGAATATTGACTGCTGCACATGCAAGACTTGATAAAATTGTGTAAAATAGATTATGGCACATGAATTAATCTTTAGACTCTGTTGCCAATAAAAATGAATATGGGTGTGTGTTTATTAGCTCTCAACAGACCAAACCGTTTGATTATCAGCTACCAAAATTTGGCACATATATAACATATAGAATAGGAATGTGCATATCGAAGCAATATTTTTGAAATTTTAGCAAATCACAAATCACTCTGAATTATGGAGTTTTCCGGCAAGAAATTCTGAAAGTGCCATTGTACAAAAATAACTTTTACACCGTTCAAAAATTTTAAAAATTGTCTTTTCAATAATATTGATTTAATATTCAAGTAAATGTTACTTTTTTTGCCTAACTCTGCACGATATATTACATTGTTGCTGTAAAGTTCATATCGCTTTGATTATTTCATCAAATACTTAATCCCACAACGTTCTTCCATTAATTCCATCTAAATAATAAGGATTCCCTTTATTATCGGTGAACTTTACAAGAATTGAAGTTATTGCACCATTAAAGTTACATGAATCTGATATTTATGTTTTTAATAGCGTTATGACGTCGTGGGTCTGGTCTCCACTAGATAGGCTCGCATACTGAATGAACAAAATGTATGTGAGACAACTAAAATAGCACAGCTTTATTGTCTGATAATTTGATGGGTTCATGAGCCTGAAGTTATATCTACACGTTTAAAATGAAATTAAATATAATCAGTAATATCCAGCCAGTCAGCTGTTCGTTAAATTTCAAATAATCCTTTCAGTTGAGTATCTCTTAGTTCCTAACAATTGCATCCTCCAACTCATGCACGAATATTCTGTTGGTTAATGGCAAAGATTATGAAAATCTCTTCAATGTTGACTGTTATTTTGAAGTGAATAATTAGAGCGACGTTTCTAGAAGAAATTTTTGTGACGATATTTTATCGTTTTTTATGTGACAATAAACAATTACATTCAGTAGGGTCAAGAGCTTATAACAGATTATAGGCGGTGTCACTGAAGACATAAGGTATTGGAACTCTTCAGTTCCGGACATTTCCGTACAGGTCATAAATGTCCAATAAATCCTTCATAGCTCATTGGAAAAATGAACAAGGGAATGATTAATTTAGGTTTGCTAAAAACATATTAGCTGTTGGAAAGAATTGGTGAGAAAATGTATTGGTGTTTTAATACATTTATTAACAGAAGGAAGGTTTATTTTAACAGAAGGAAAAAGCTTCTGTCTGTTTGTCTATGTATGTGTTTTCACTATACTAAATAGACCGCTTGATTTATACCTCCCATACTTGGCAAGTATATATTTTAAAGAGTAGAAATGTGCTTTTCGGAGCGATTTTATGTATGTATATATATATATATATATATATATATATATATATATATATATATATATATATATATATATATATATATATATATATATATATATATATATATATATATATATATATATATATATATATATATATATATATATATATATATATATATATATATATATATATATATATTATTTTCAATTCAACAAATTTTTCTGAAGGAAAATAATGATACCATATAACTAAATCGTTTGTATCGCAATCATGTTGCTTAGAAAGGCAGTAATGTAAATTCAAAAAATCATATAATCTTAGTTTCGAAAACTTTTTGTGGTTTGCGAATGATAACAATAAGAAAAATGTTTTTAAAATAATAATATTGAAAAAGGAAAGTGTTCTTAGATTTATAAGGTTTAAAAAGGATTTTTAAAGTTATTTTAAAACGGAAGAAAAATATTGTCTAATGATATTTCAACTGCTGAATCCCTTTTCATTGTCTACTGAAAATGCCGAACTTCATTTCGAATCGTACTTGATTATCATACATCCCATCTAGGGATTTCAATATCGGACCAAAATTTCAGTAACCGTATTCGGTATTTTTTAGGTCTTAATACCGGGACACCGGTTTTAATACCGGTATTAGAAATTTTAGAAAAAACACACAGGTGTTTCTGTATTTTATTTGCCAGTTTTAGTAGTGTAAATCTCACAAAAAAATAATTTGTAACCTATACATTATAACAGCACATAAAGAATCACAAAAAAGTAAAGGAACATCTTATTTATTTAAATCACAAAAAAGTGTAAATATCATTATTCAGTCTGTAGTACTATAACACATTTTTGAAATGTTATCTTAAAAAACATAATGCATCAATTGTACTGCCATTAAGTCAGAAAAGTAATTTTTGTAAAAATTATCAGCTGTCGAAAACGCTCTTTCGGCGTCTACGCTAGCTGGTGGTACTGTTAGCAATGCGTGATATACTTTTTCCAAGTATTTACCTCTAAATCCCTCATCTTCAAGTAAATCCATTTCTCGTCGGATGGTTTTGGATATAGCTGATTTCTGTATTGTATTTTGATTTGTTGAATTTTTTTTATCGCTAATTTCTAATTTTTGTTCAAGAGACAATTCCTTTTCACTATCGACATTAGTGTCATCATAATCTCGATAACTGTACCGAATTCTTCTGAATGTGGCTAGGTTTGTGGGTAAAAAAATTTTACTATAAACTTGATCAGATTTGAATTGGTTAGTATCTTTTCTTCTTTTTCATTTTCATTTTTAAAATCATTACAGTTGTGTAAATACCATAAGACATTTTCAATTTCTGTTTGCCTTTCTTCTGTGCGCTTTTTCAATGTAATATATAATTATTCAGATAGTGATGTGTCTTGTTCTTTCAGTGACTGCAACATGAAATTTATTGTTGCATTAGCTGTTAATAAATTAGAATCTCTCCGACATAATACCTCAATAATCAGTTTTATTGGGATTAGAGCTGATACAGTTCTGAATATTAAATCGAATTCACTATCTGAAAAATTAATTTATAGGTTTAATTGCTTTTTGGATTGGATTTCTCAATTTCAAAAATCGTTCCATCATTAGGAGTAAACTGTTCCAACGTGTTTTAGAATCTAATATTAACATATATTCTGTTTTATTTTCAGTTAGTACATATTTTAGTAATATGTTATTTTTTATAGAGGAACGTTTAAATATCTTAACAATTTTTCGAACTTTATAAATTATAGGAAGCAATTCTTGATAGGTTAATATTTCATCCTCATTAGCAATATCTTCTTCACCAATTACATTGTCATTATCTTCATTGTCAATATCACTCTTACTCTCTTCAAAGTCGGAATCCGAAGTTTCTATATCCGCAGTATTTGGATTCTTCTGTTCTTTATTTATTTTATTTTATTTATTTTTTTTTTTTTTTTTTTTTTTTGGTTTAATACATCTATTACTCCTAATTGAATTACTCCATGAGCATAGCACAATTGCTGATTTCAACTTTCCAACTTTTTCTATAACTGTTGCTCCATTAGTCGTTATGGATACAATATCTTCTTTCAGGAATAATCTATATTTCGCTAGTTTAGACTTAAGCAATTAATTAAGCCATTCATTAGCTAATTAATTTCGCCTGTTAGGGAGATATAAAAATAAAAACGTATACTATTTTGCTATGTTGGCGATCCCTGAACATATAGTGGAGACAATTTTAAAAATTTCTTGTAAATACTGAAAAAGCGGTATTTAAACTTGTGAATACCGGTATTACAAAATCGTACAAATGGCTCAAAATACCGGTATCCCGGTATTGCAATCCCGAATCCCATTGTTTCTGAGAGATTATAATTCTTTGCTTTTCTTTAGACATTTCATGATACTATGCAAAAATAAAAAAATAGCAATATATAGTTATCAAATTATTATTTGGTATGAATGACACTTGCAAAAGTTATTTAACAACCTTTATCAGTAATTAAATTTTGCAAGTTGTAGCATATGATCTATTCTGCGCTTGGTTCCAATTACTAAAGTAAAGTTGTTGACATCCATCCATCCAATCAGTCCATCAGTTCAATGATCATTTACTTTTGACTAGAAAAGGCTACTTCATCACACATATAGCAAAAATTCTTAGGACAATTTATACAAAACTCCAGGTATTTCGAAACAAAGAAATAAAGCCTGTACGAATTGGCTGCTCTTTTGTTCAATTTACGATTTTGTTGTTGAGCAGTGTCATTGATAAAGTATGATACATCTGTTTGTTTAGTCGAGAAATTAAACGATATATTATCATGTGTAAATAAATTATAAAGGAAAATATATCTAATTATAAATTATAAATAGATATATTTTCATTTAAATATCAGTGGGGTATATGAAAATTATTGGACAATAATTGTCTTCAAAATATTTGAGTATTAGGCAGTGCACATATTTTTATTTTTTAATTGGTTTATTTCGGAATGGTTTTTTTCGGAAATTTATATATTTGTATGTTAATAATATACAAATTGAGATCTCATATAAATTCTTTGCAAAAGTGAAATAAATCCATCACTTCTAATCTCAAAACGTTAATTATTACAGTTCCCTATATTCGTTACTTATATTTCTCACTGATTTGATTAGAGGTATTGATGCATTTGTGCCGATATTTTAAAAACATAAAATGATGGTTTTTATTTTCATTTATTCATTCATTCGGCAAATGAATTCATTTATAAATAAAAATCTACGTTTGACTCTAGAAAAATGTTTCTATTGGGTATAAAAGGATTTTTTTTTTTTTGTCTCGACTGATTTAGTCAAAAGAAATACATATATAACGGAGATAAATATCAATATGGGAGTTTAAATGGTCATAATCTGATAAAATTTCTTCCAAAATGAGGTAAGTGGATACAAAAGGATCACCCACATCATCATCCAAGCATATATCCACCAGATTTCATGTTGAGACGTGTCATCTTTAAACTCAGGTGAGATGTTTTTCCATCTATCATATTTTTATTTATTCTGAATTTACACTAAAATAAAGATGTGCGCTTTCTCTTGTTAGAATTTTAATGAAGTTGGAAAATAAATTTAAAAAATGCTTTATAAGCAGCAAAACATTGAAATGCAGCGTCACTATCCATAATTTTTGCAGAATAAAGAATCATTCTGTACGCTTGCGTTTAGGCCTTGGAATAAATATATATCTTTGCATATACGAACCTTATCATGAATAAGATGTTTCAAAAAACAAATTTCTTAAATATCGTGACATTCAAGTCTTATTCATCTTTCTGGTAACTAGCGAGTCATATTTTTAAAATCTATTCTTTCTTTTTTACTTTTTCGGGCACAATATGAAAAGAGACAGTGACAATCATCATAAAATTCGATCTCTAATCAATCCACGTTTCCAACTTCCTAGAAATCGAAAAAAAGGGTTTAAAATACTTTTATTGATTTTTTGGAAATTTTCATTAGAATTTTAATTAATTAAAAATTGAACTGAATTTCGTAGTTTCTCCGGGATAAATTATAAAAATATTACAGCACAAAAATAAATTTTATACCGCATCAAAAGTTTTAAAATTTACTTTTTAATAATACCAATTTAACGATGTTGCAAATATTGGCTGAATTTTGTCAATCTTTTAAAAATAATTTTTTACCTGATTTACAATATATTACATTGTTGTCATGAAACTCAAACCGTTTTCATTGTTTCCACAAACACTTAATAGTGTGATTTTTCCCCCATTGTTGAAAGCTAAAAAGGGAAAAATCTGTTTAACAGCTGCTATAACAAGACGAATAAAAAAAAAAGTGAAGTTGCAATACCTTGAAATTTAAAAGGTAGATAAATCTGATGTTTATGCTTTCAGTTTCGTTATGAGTTCCGGGTTGCTTTTGGCCTAGACATGTTTATGGACGATAATGCGCGTCCACACAGAGCCGAGATCGTTGATGATTATCTTGAGGAAGAGGATATTCGACGTCTGGACTCGCCCTCGAGGTCTTCGAATCTCAATCCTATTGAACATGTTTGGGATGGTCTCGGAAGAGGCATTGCACAGCATAACCCCCTTCCTAATACTCTCCAAGAGTTAAAAGCCGCACTTTTGGAAGAATGGGCTTTGTTGCCCCAAACATTTATCGACACCCTCATAAAAAGTATGAAAGCTCGTTGTGAAGCCTGTATAGCAGTGCACGATGGTCACACTGCATATTAGATAGGCTTTTTCAGAAATAAATGCTTTATCTCTGATTCATAATATAACACTTTTTGATATACCCTGTTTTTTAATTTCCAATTAAAATCTTTTCCATGTTGTTACGTATCTATGTTCTTTCTTCCATTGTAGTGTACCTCTGTGCTAAATTTCGTGGCAACACAGTGAATAGTTTTTCATTTTTCGTAGATTTTATGTTTGTGACCTTAATTTTGGACATGGGTGTATATATATATTCTACGTGTTTTAAATATATTTATAAAGCATGAATAAAAAATAAAATGCTGTTGTTGGAAACTAAGGAAGAAGGATTCTATTTAATATCTGTGTAATTTGAAGGGAGAATAAAAAAAGAAGTTAGAATAACACAAAAATTAGAAGATATACGAACCGAGCATTTGCATTTTTAATAGCATATAAATAATCGAATTGATCCCTATTACAAAGATTCATGTACGCAATGTACAGAGCATGTAAAATATAATTAAAATAGCAAGAAAATTTGACGGAATCATGGACATGAAGTTAAATATATACGAGTTGACCTGAAATTGATTATAGATCAACGAATTAATATTATTATAAATGATATAATTTTTTTTTAAGATTTGCTTTCATTTTATGTACACATAAGGGTTTTAGATTATTTTAATACTTTATGAGAATATAGTAATGAGTATGAATATAGAGTAATACAGTATGAGTAAATAACAGAAAAATGAATATGAAATTAATAAATTTGAAAAGAACAGCAAAAAATTAAATACTCGCTAAAAGAATTTTTTAAAAAATGACATAGAGAAACAAATTGTTTTTTTTTTTAAATCAGGTTTTCTAATTTACTATCCTTTAATTTTTCTTGTTCATTTATCTTTCCTATTTTTGTTTTGCTTTTTCTTTTCTTTTTTTATCATTATTATTATTTTAATTTTTTTTTATTTATTCATTTGATTTATTTTACAATGGTCATCAAGTCTGATGAATTCAGATTGAGCAACTGAATGAGTCAAACATAATTTTTGGGAATTTTTGTTAAAGACAAATGACAGAACTATTTCGATTTTAATCAGATCTATTCCAAAAGCATTGTCTTGAGATCCTCGGAGTTTGACGCAAGTTATGGCTTCTTTCACATCAAAATGGAATTCCTTAAAGATTGCGATAGTTGACGGTATCCTTATTGTCAGTGAATAGAGATCTCTATTGACATCGCATCTGACGCAACGCCCTGCTGAATCCGAGAAACTTCCCGAGTGACCGGCAACACACGGATTCTGTCGTTCACCCGAAACGGGCATCGTTAACCTTCGGCGCTCAGTAGGCCATGGCAGCTGGACCGAGAAACGAATCCTTTCACATTATGCAAAAGAACATAAATATTTAAGTCTTTAAGGATACCCATCTAAAATATACCGTGCGAAAATATTTCGAACGATTCGTCTTGTTATTCTTACTGTTTATAAGCCGATGATCTCATCAATCACTAAGCAATGCTGCTCCATTTCAGACGATCTGGTAGAAATACCCTTTACATAGAGGATATTTCTCAGAATTCAAGTACATGCATCCTAAAATCTTCTTTTTTTTATTAAATTCTTTTCCATTCAACTTGGTTCTTTCTCATATTCTTAGAGAATGTACGGAAATCGTCCAAATATTCCTTCTCTCGTTCTTCATGACTTTTTATGTTTCTTTGGTGACGAATAAAACGAAATGAATAGGTTGAGAACAATGCCTATATGTAAGTCTGTATGTATACATTATTCAATTAAAATCCATTCATCTTCACATCATAAAGAAAATAAACAAAATATCAACATACTAACAAAAATGATTGTAGCGTGCTCTTGCATTTCACTCTGTGCAACTTCAATTTGTGTATTGATTTGCATGCATATTGCACTTCACGTCCAGCAGGAAATATACTATCATATACGAAATACAGAACGAGAAAGATCTGCAGTTTTCACAATATATATATATATATATATATATATATATATATATATATATATATATATATATATATATATATATATATATATATATATGAAGATTTTGAGGAATTCTCATGATTGTAGATGAAAAGCTGGCTGGTCTATACCGCACTTCATATCCTGTGCTTTCTGCTTAGCATTTGCATGTTATACAAGGAACCAAGAATACTCTTGAGCTTTTTCCGTAGATCGAATAGATCCACAATTCAATAAACAATCTGAAATTTTAAAGTCGGGGGGCACATACCAATCTATTTTTCCTGAATTATTTATTTTGGTTAGTTACTGTTTTTAAGTTACATTAGAAGGCGAATGTCATATTTTTAATAGATTTAGCACAAAATGTGACAAATATACGTCAGAGTCTCGCACAAAAATTCATTCCTTTAGTTGGTTGCGACGGATAGTCAATCCAGTAATGAAATGAATTGCCAAAGCATTTTAAATTTACATGGGAAGATGAACGGGAAATCTTTTAACGGCAGAAAATTTGAAAGAATTTGGAGGAAAACAGTCAAACAGTTTGTATCTCAAAAAGTCCCATCATTCGACTCCGCTGACGAGTCTCCAGCAGAGACGAAATTTAAAAGTTGGTGGTTAAAATGAAACAAATTATTTCATTTGCATCATCAAACACCAACTTCACTTGTGATCAAGTTTGTAAGGATCCAGTTTCGTGCGAAATGTTGACAGAACCACTTATTAAGATGACTTGTCTCTCTGAAACGAATCGGAATGACCCAGAGGCTGAGTGAAGCTGTTTTTACTCGAGGTCAGCTCTTGTTCGAAATTCACCGAACAACTCGACCTTGAAATGGCTCATACCTTGATCGGAGGGTAATTCAGATTGCCCAATTTACCTCGTGTGCTTTTTTTTCTCTAGTATTGAAAAAAAGTAGTCATTTGTTTAGGATTCTTATTTATTTTTGTTGTCCCTATTATTATAATTGACTTCATTGGATTATATAATTACGCTGCAGCTCTATTTTAGAACTTATAAATTAATAACATAAATAATAAGAATTTGTAGTTCTTAGAATTATTTATTTTAAATTTATAACTTGGAACGAAATATTGTTCCTCCTCAGAAATATGGAATAGATTTAAAGCTACAATATATCATAATAGATTTATTTTCGTATTTGTTCTCAAAGACTGTAAAAGTGGTATGTCCTTCCATTTTAGAGATTGCTTATATCTTTCGAAGTTCCATCTAAAATTATATATGAGACCCATTATTTACATATATGTTCCTCCTGAAGTGAATGATGATGAAAATAATTTAAATTTATTTTTCATTTCTCAAGTCTTAGATTTTTTAAAATTTAATTTAAATTTTGAATTTAATGAATTTACTTCAACATTTTAATGAAATTTATCGTAGAAACTTAGTTTTATCGCCATAATATAGCGGTTAACTTCACAAAAGCCATCTTCTTTTATTCGAAGACAGCAAATATTTTTGTTTTGTTACGTTTGTGCAAAGACTGGAATTCCTTTCCTTTTAATTTTTGCCCAGTCAAATTTGAATCCCATTTATTAGACCCAAATCATAGTTTAAATCTGATGTATAACTGCACTTCTTAAATTGACATGGTGTGAAATGAATTCGTCAGATTTTATTTCAAGATGGTCACACTCATCTCTCAAAACCATTGAGTGGTATTTAACTTCAATGGAAATAAAGAGTCAGAAAGAAAAGTCCAAATAAATTGGCGGTGAATTCATACAAACAAGTCATCCATAATTATTGAAATGAAACTAGGATTTGGCGATGTGAAAAATAGATTAAGCATCTTTCACTGATTGCTTAGACCAGCGACATTTTCTCTGCTAGCAGCAATACGGTCTTTCTTCCGTTGATACAAATCAAATGTAACTTGACAGGAAACTAATCTGACACTTTGCTTCCTTCCGAACGGATTGACTGCTCATTCGTACTTATTTGCTACACATCGGGTAACCTCGTTATTCCCTTCGTTTCATTGCTGCATGCTTTATGTTATGATCTCCCGCAATCAAAAACCGCACACAAACCTGCAGCTTTGATGTCAATGCCACATAAGCGATTTCATTCACCTTATTCACTGTCTTTTTTCAGTTATCATTTTCACGAACACGTGAATAGACGCATCAACAGGCAGCCGATCCTTTAACCGATTTTATCCACGGTTTGATGCTATTGTACAACTTGGATGCAAAAAACTACATACCAAATTCTGTTAGTTTAAGTTTTGAATGATCACATACAGAAACAAACAGGCAAAATCCCGATAATGGTTTCTTCGATGGACATCTAAAACGCACAAGTTCCTCAATATCTCGTTATTGCAATTTTGACGATTAAACTAAACTCATGCAGCATAGCATAAATACTCACACTCCGATAACATAACATTATCTCGGTCAAAGAAACTCACCTTTCTGAAGCTGAGGATGTCAAAGATGTGGGATAGCAACTTGGGGAAGAATTTTCCATCCTCTTTTGAAGGCTCTTCTACCTCATTGCCATTGGTGTCTTCTTCCTGGGCAGCCGCTGCGCTGACCATGACGAGGCACACTCCTAACAGTAATATCCACTTCCAAGACATTGTTGCTCCAGAATTTCTGCTGCCCTGTTCAGTAACTGCGAACGGAAAGGCATGAGTTCAGTTTCGAATAGGACAGACTGCATTTTATTTTCATGAAAACAGTGGGTTAAGGTGTTTCTTGAAATAAATAAAAAAGAACTTACTATACGTTTCTTTATATTTTGAACATGTTAAATTGCAACAAATCTTATTATTTATTCACATTATCTCCAGATCATCCTACCATTATAACAAACAAATGCTTTGCATGTTTCCATTCCCCCCCGGGGACACCTCGGAATGAGGATGAGATAGTGACGGCATTGTGGTTGGAGGGCACATGAAAAGGTGGGGGTTTGGCTCCTCCAATTGATGACAGGAAGTACTTCCTTATGGAAGGGTTTAACGTGGCCGGCCCTTAGAATTCAACCACAATCCCGACAATGTTGCTGTTGCGGTGGTGCAGTCAATCAGTATTTATTATCCATGTTCCTTCGGGCGGGTCGGTGAGTAAGTGATATGACTTATTATAAGTTTTCTTTATGTAGAGAGCGTGTTTGATTCTCACCAATAAGTTAATCATGCTTGTGACGAAGTGGAATCCGAAGTATGCATTCTGTTCGACGAACAAATGTATGATCGTAAACATAAGCAGTATTCTTGTTTGATAAAAAGCTTCTCAAAATTGTTTCTCTCCCTCTCTCTCTCTCTCTTTCAGCTGGAAAAAAAATTCATTGATTTCTTTTCTGTCCAAAATATTTTACCTTAACCTCAAATAAGAATAGCTATTTAGCGAATTTTAATGAAAGCTTTGATGGTTTCTAAGCTACTCCTGTTGCGTTGAATAATTTCAAGGAAGGAATGTTAAGATGTCGATGATTTTCACAACGATCGAATGTAGGTCTGCGATTAGAGAAACTTATCAAAAGGTGTTTTTCTCTGCTACCCTAGTTTTAGATTATGTAGTCACTGCATTGAATAAACTATTGATTTTAACTAGGAAATTATTAGCATTAATAAAGCCATAAAAAAGCAAAAGAGTCAGTTGGGAAAAGTTTTTTACTTTTCAATAACTTCGAACTTTTTATGTTCATAAAAATGAAATTTTAGAATCAAATTTTCACTAAATTCTTGATATTCCAGAACTCCAAAGTGTAATACAATTTTATATCCCCGATATTAGCAAAACATTTCAATACTTTCGCAACTAAAAAACCAGTTAATCAAATAATTTTAATCAAACGTTGGCTTCTTATGAACAATGGCAACTGACAGCAAATTTGAATGGCGGGGAATCAACCAGTAGCGATACTTTAAATAATGAATCATTATATGCATTTTAGACGTAAGTAGAAATGAACAAAAATAAGAAAATTTCCAAACTATTCTTTCATTAAAAATATCTGATTATGAAACAGTTCAAATGACAAAAAAAAAATCGAAATTTTATGATGTTCATTTCTGGAAGTTAACTATTGCATTTTTTGTTTTGAAAAGTAGTCAATATTTGAACTAGTCTGGAATTTAAATGCGAATTTAATATCGTATTTAAACTGAGATTCTTGCTATGAGAATATAAAACGCTTGTAAAAACGGTTTCAAGAATTTAATAGATAATTATCTTGTTTGAGATTCAGGATAAAATATATCTTTAATACACCCATTTTCATCTGAATATACTTCTTAAAATGCATTTCCATTTGCTTAATATTGCAGCCTTGAGCTGGCTTAACATTTTACTTATTATATAAAATGACAGCTTTTTTTTTTATTATTATTTACAGCAGTGGTCGGGACAATGACACAAAAATCACATAATGAGACCAGAGAATTGTGCAAATTAATTATATTCTGAAATACTAAAAACCGGTCCTCTCATTTTATTTTTTATTATGATTCTTCGTTTATTAAAAGTAAAATATGTTTATATATTTAAGAATATTAATCACTTTTTTAAAAAAATATTTAATTATGTTTATTAAAAAAATTAATCTTTCTTTAGTCTTTTTTTTTTTTCTTCCTTCTAAAAGGATACATTACAATTAGGGATTGCAATACCGGTATACCGGGATACCGAACACCGGTATTTTGAGCCATTTGTACAATTTTGTAATACCGGTATTCACAAGTTTAAAAACCGGTTTTTCGGTATTTACTAGAAATTTTTAAAATGGTCTCCACTATATGTTCAGGGATCGCGAACATAGCAAAATAGTATACATTTTTGTTTTTAAGTCTCCCTAACGGGCGAAATTAATTAGCTAATTAATGGCTTAATTAATTGCTTAAATCTAATTTAGAGGAACATGGATTATCCCTGAAAGAAAATATTGTATCCATAACGACTGATGGAGCAACAATTATGACAAAAGTTGGAAAGTTGATTGGTGCAAATCAGCAGTTATGCTATGCACATGGAATTCAATTAGAAGTAATAGATGCCAAAAAAATAAAGAACAGAAGAATCCAAATACTGTGGATATAGAAACTTCGGATTCCAACTTTGAAGAGAGTAAGAGTGAGAGTGATATTGACAATGAAGATAATGGCAATGTAATTGTTGAAGAAGATATTGCTAATGGCGATGAAATATTAATCTATCAAGAATTGCTTCCTATAATTTATAAAGTTCGAAAAATTGCTAAGATATTTAAACGTTCCCCTATAAAAAAGGATATATTACTAAAATATATACTAACTGAAAATAAAACAGAATATATGCTAATATTAGATTCTAAAACACGTTGGAACAGTTTACTCCTAATGATGGAACGATTTTTGAAACTGAGAAATCCAATCCCAAAAGCAATAATCGACTTAAACCTGTAAATTATTTTTTCAGATAGTGAATTCGACTTAATATCAGAACTATATCAGCTCTATTCCAATAAAACTGACTATTGAGGGATTATGTCGGAGAGATTCTAATAACAGCTAATGCAACAATAAATTTCATGTTGCAATCAATAAAAGAACAGCACACATCACTATCTGAATAATTATATATTACATTGAAAAATCCCACAGAAGAAAGGCATACCGAAATAGAAAATGTCTTATGATGTTTACATAATTATAATGATTTTAAAAATGAAAATGAAAAAGAAGAAAAGAAAATAACCAGTTGAAATCTGATTAAGTTTAGAGAAAATTTTCTTAAAATTTTTCACCCACAAACTTATTCACATTGAGAAGAATTCGGTTCAATTATTGAAGATTATGATGTCACTACTGTCGATAGAGAAAAGGAATTGTCTCTTGAACAAAAATTAGAATTAGCGATAGTTAAAAAAAATTCAATGAACCAAAATACAATACAGAAATCAGCTATATCCAAAAGCATCCGACGAGAAATCGATTTATTTGAAGATGAGGGACTTAGAGGTAAATACTTGAGAAAAAGTATATCGCGCATAGCTAACAGCACCACCAGCTAGCGTAGATGCCGAAAGAGCGTTTTCGACAGCTGGTAATTTTTACAAAAATTACTTTTCACGCTTAATGACAGTACAATTGATGCATTATGTTTTTTTAATATCACATTTCAAAAATTTGTAATAGTACCACAGACTGAATAGTGATATTTACACTTTTTGTGATTTAAATAAATAAGATGTTTCTTTACTTTTTTGTGATAATATACTGTTATAATTTATAAGTTACAAATTATTTTTTGTGATATTTACACTCTGTAACAAAACTGGCAAATAAAACAAAGAAACACCTGTGTTTTCTTTATTTTTCTAAAATTTCTAATACCGGTATTAAAACCGGTATCCCAGTATTATGATTTAAAAAATACCGAATACCGGTATTGAAATTTTGGTCCGGTATTGCAATCCCTAATTACAATATACTAAATAATATATATTATTGCAGCGTTATCTCTCGCACATTTATAATTCAAATTTTTGATTATTATATCATTTAAATTGTCGCCTCTGGCGATCAACTGATTCGCCGGATCAACAGCCGTTAAAATTTTCAATTAAATAATTTATTGAATACTTAGTTCAATAAATTATTAATACTGAGTTATTCAATTAAATACTTAGTCTTAATAGTTTTTTTTTCATTAAAATATTTTCCAGCATCAAACTTTTATAGGTAAATAATTTACGCTATTTTAGAAGCCTTACGGCATCCTGTTCATTTTACTGTGCATTTCCTTTATTTTCTATCAGCTTCCCTAACATTCGTAAAAGATGGATCTGATATTTTATCCATTTAACAATTACGCCTAATTTTTAACATAAAAATTCGTAAAAGATGGATGCAATCTGATATTTTATCCATTTAACAATTACGCCTAATTTTTAACATAAAAATTCGTAAAATGTGGCACTTTTCTTGATATTAATAGTATATTTTAAGCATGAATTTAAATATTTTACAGATTTTTCACAAGATTAAATAAATATACCACTTACTTTCCTTGAATCTGCTTTTCCAGTATTATTTGTATGAAGAACAGAAGTTTAATTTCTCAATTTCAATAATTTTTTATATTAAAATTGACAGTAATTCGTATTGCAAAACAGAAACAAAAAAAAATATTTGAAACTTTAAAAATGACTTTTAACAAAAACTAAGGTGTTCTTCCAAAATTCTTCCTCTTCTTTTTTTTTTTTTTTTTTTTAACTGTCCTTCATAATACATTTAATATTCAATTAGAATTCTTGCGAATTTTTACATTCTGGTTGAAAAAATACGTTTAAAGTAATTTTTTAAAAAATTAATTACATATGGAAAAATTTATTTGGTAAACTTAAGTATTATCATTGAAAAGATAAAACTCTAATTAAAATTTCAAAAGAACTCGAACCGACTGTAACGGCAGGCAGTAAAATACTAACACGCACACGCACACAACACACACACAAGCATACATTGATCTTTGTTAAAGATTAAGGTTAACAAGAAATGCTTAAGTAAAATTAATAAAAATGAGTGCTTGTTTTTGAGCTCTGATTACAAATTTGCTGAGAAAATAAAAGAAAAATAGGAGAAAGAATGTCATCAACTTTTACACACTTCTATTCAACACGTCTTGTTTCATGTTTACGAAAAAGAAATTTTGTAATTTTTTTTTTTTTCACTCGCTACGTGCTGTCCTGAAATTTTGAAATTTTACTCACGTATGTAGGCTTGAGAACATTGTTTTTGTATTCCCAGGTCTTAATTGTAAAATTGTCTTGTGTTACCTAATTTAAGTAGGATTCCATACGAATTTCGGAGGAATTTGTGAAAATGTTAGCTTAAAAAATATGTATAAAATATTCATTTAAATAATCAATAATATTTAATGAAGTAAAAAAATAGCAAAAAAAATCTACCTTTAAACACAATAATAAAAGTCTGTATTGAAAATAGTAATTATAAAATTTATTTATTGCGAGCTTGCCAAATCACTCCTTATTACATATTAATTATAATAAAATTAATTTATTTATTATATTTAGATTCGCTTCTAAAAAACACTGCATCTAAAATTACTTTTTACAGAGACATGAAAGACTTGAATACCTTTCACACAGAAGCATTTCCTCGATCCCTTTGCATTTCTAGAATGAAAGAACATTTGACGCTGCATTTTATTCAATTGCGTAAACTTATATTTTTTAATGATGTTGAGCACACTTATAAATTTGCAACTACCAAATTTTTTCCAAGCATTTCATGACTAAACTGGAAAATAAGATTCATTGAGCGTAATGAACAACAGATATCGACAATCAGTTCCAAAGGCACCACATGTTTATAAAACTATAACCGGAAAGCATTCTTGCTAATGTGTTACAAGTTGTGAACCTAACATGTAATATTTTTGCTATAAGGTAAAGTTTAGAGTAAAAGTTTAGTATTATTAAATTAAGTTCAGTGGTTTGAATTTGCGAAACAATTATAACATCAACATGTACACGATGAAACGCATCGGCGCTCTTTTCGTGATGCAAAATGAGTTTTAAATAGATAAGATCTACAGCCTTTAAGGAAAAATAAATTATCAGTCTTATTGGATGTCATTTGCAGTATTTTTTCATACTTCTAAACCGTAATATCGTCCAAAAATTATATATTTCTTGCTAAGGATTGAAAATTATGTGATGACAATCAATCACTATTTTTACGGACTTAGTACTCAATATTCAAAAACCCACCTGATAAGAAAATTTCTAAATTTTTCTTATATTCAAAACGATTTCAAAGGAGGATTTTTTTTTTCTTTTGACCAAATTACACTATTGTATGTGCCTCTGAAAGTTTCCACTTTAAAAGCATCCTTCATTTGATTCCTTTAATATTTTTTTCAATAAAACAAAGTATGTCGTAGTATCCGGAATGTCTCAAAAGTTATTTCTCAGTTCAAAATCTATGCTGGTTTCAACTCACCCTATTCAGTACATATCATATAGCTGTTTTCAAAAAATATTACAGATCAATAAATAATTATGTTAATGTAAGAATACATTAATTAATTGATACATACTAAGTTATACATCGCAGAAAATGTTGGTTCAATACAAGAGGTTCAAAAACTCCATAAGCATGTATGCAATTAGCAATGCTGAAATAAGGTCAATAAAATAATTCTAATTCGCAATTGCATAACAGTTTGCAGTTACTCTAAAAATGGGCCATTTTCGGCCCCCAGCGTCATCGCACTAGATGATGAGAGTACGCTCTAGACGATGGGCGGTATTTTATCTCATTCAGGCGAGTACATTAACTGAGAGAAATAAAAGTAGCACTAGTTCATGAAGAAACAATAGAAATGCATCCCCAATAAATGCCATAATGTATCCAATTTTCAATAAATCTCTCGTAATGCTTCCTTCATAGCCGCTCTACAGACAAGTCGAGATAAAGGGTGACAGCTTGCGTTAGCTGAAAAGACTTTGGAACTCATAGCGACAATAAATTATGGCAATTAGAGCTGTAAATTTCAGATTTTCAGACCAGAGAGATCTAATGGGAGAGGTTCAGATTCATCACAGTTAATTAAGAATGTCAAGTAAAAACTTATAAATACCGTAATTTTAATAATGTTTACTGCATTTATGCTAATTCCATAACGTTTTTTAAAGTAATATATTTATATATGATATAAACAAAAACAATAAAAAGTACTGAAAACGAAAAGCACAATTATAATTTGTGAAGAAATACAGAATATCCTCCCTTGCGATGAAAATAGCGAATAAATTATTTTTCAACGAAATCTTTTTTCATTTTTATTAAAGTGATGTGAATAAAAATTGTTGTAGATGGACCAGATAAAAGAAGCGTCATTTCGGATAATAAAGACAAATTTGATAACCCCAATTGTCCCGTCTCGTTTAATTTCAATTAGAAATTTCTAAGATTTTTAAAATTTGCGTCGTGTTTTCCAAAATTATAAGCTTGTGTTTTAATTTTCTAACAAAAAGTATCTAGGATTCGTAGTTTTTATTCAAATTTTTGTATTTTCTCTTTTTTACAAACCAAATATTTCTATGAAGTTCAATATTATCACGAAATTTTATCTAGCAACATTAAATAAAATTAGAAATCTTTTAAAAGTTTGATGAAATGATAAAATAAAAGAAGAGAAGTAAGAAATACAATATAAAAACACGTTCAATAATAAAATTACAAAAATATTTTTGGTAACCATGAATAATCAGTTAAAGATAATGCATCTAGAAACATATTACAAACGAAAGAAATCTTTTTATTATAATTATGCAGTGTGTTTTGAACTCTACTGACAAAGGTTATGGTACATATCAAGGCAAATGACTTTCGGTCACTATTACAGGGGGACCCGTTTCATTGAACAAAAAGGATAAAGTATGGAACTCAACTCCAATGAAATAAAAGTGCACTCCTGCTCAATAATAAATGCGAAATGGGCATAATTTCAAACTAATGTTGTGGGTCCCCTGGTCTGCGTCCTACTTGCTACTGAATGTGGGATCCTGCGCAAGACTTTTATTCGTGCAAATGTGATTTTTCCTTCGTGAATCAATTGTCTTAATTCACTTGTTAATAGCATCCTCCGCTTTTCGAGTTTGCAAACCCATGTTCTATTTCAAAAGGTTTTTTTTTTTTTTGTTGTTGTTGTTGTTGATCTATAGGTGATGCTTATGATTAAAAAATATATATACTAATTTTAAATATTTCCTTATTAATATTAAGAATATTGATATTAGTATGAAAATATTCTAATTAAATGTTTGAAAATTTTTATATCATTCGGAAACGATAATATATTGTTTTTTTTTCTTTTTTTTCAATAACGGGAATATTATTAAGGATAAAAATTTTGAGTATTTTTAAAACAAATGAAATTGTAATTTAAAAGGTTTTTAATGAATCAACAATATCCTGCTCTTAAATATATATAAATTGCTCATAACACACACACACACACACACACACACACACACACACACACACACATATATATATATATATATATATATATATATCATTAAATGATAAAAAAAAAAACTTCAATAATTCATAAAATGTTTATACTATTAAAAAAAAAGAAACAGAATAAACCTTAACTCAATTCCTTTCTCGCCAAATAATAACAAAGGAAATCTCTACCAAAACTCAAATAAATTGGAAATCTTTCGAGAACCAAAAGTTGTTTAGCTGAACCACTCACCTGTTCCACAGACGACACTGAGCGGGCATCTGTCGCACACTGTCCCCGCCGCTGAAGATTCCAAACCAGGAAGAGAGCAAGATGGAACGTGACCGTTACGATGTCTATCGTTCGACTGTTGCCTTGCGAGTTTTTGCTCCATCGTTGAAGAAGTCAACGACCTTGGCCGACGATATTGAGGGTCACTGGGGCGCGCCCTCCCTTCGGAATTCCCCTAGGGCACCGGGGCGACCGATCGACCACTTTCGGATTTCTTTGGAGGGTAGAAAGAGGAATTTTTCTCTTTCTTGAGAAGACTAATTACAGGTGAATCGGAATGCAGAATGCGACTTCGCTTCAATATCAGCATTATGAAAAAAATGATTTATTTTCCCGGTAAGTTTTGTGGGTGGCTCGGATGCTATCGGTTTGAATGGTCTGCGTTTATTTTGATTTTAGCTATGTAAAACAGATGCCTGAGGTACAGAAAACAAATCTGGTTTCCAAATCAGAGTTCCAATCAAAAATAAAATTGGGTAAACAAATTTCATAAAACGATATGTCTCAAAATTCTTCCTCTGAAACTATATGCTCCTTGTCACAAAAATAAAATGTGCATGGTGAATTTATGTTCATGTTAGATTTTTACAGCTTTACACAAGATGAAAATGAGTGTAAAGCTGTAATTATTATATTATACATATTCGTGTTTTATCATCTTGTTTAACATCAAGGGACACACATTTAGCGATATGTTCGGAACACATATTTATGCAATTGAAGGTTTTAGGAAGTTCACATTATGAGGATCCTGTTTGAATGATCACATTACGAAGCCTCATTCCATGTTTCAGATTTCAACACATATTTAGTTTTATGTCCTGTGTTAATGATTTATTTTCTAGCAATGTAATATTTTGTAAAAATTTATAAGTTCCTATTTATTTATCATGATTATCCTCCAAGTCAATAGAGAATTATAGTTAGAACATATGCTTAGTATTTTATGGATACTGTGGTGACTAAAGGAGCGTAATTAAACACATAGATGTCTGACCACATAAAAGACTTGATAAAGTATTAAAATCATCCTAATGACATATAATGCTTTTATAATTTATTTAGATGCATTTTCTTAACCGATTGGGAAAGTCTGAAGGAAATGAAAAAAATGTTTTTATTTCTGAATAAAATGGCAAAGCTAATATGAAACAATGAGATTCTGCATTGTTTTCATAAAGATTTCCATTTTCCTGAACGTGACCCTGCAGTCGCTGAACGAGTACCTCCTGTGACGAGCAGAAAACACTCTCTCAACGAGTAATGTTTTGCAGAATGAATGACAAGAAGACATTGTGACGTCATATTCAGGATTCGTTTGTTTGCGGCTATCAGTCCGTGTTTCAGCTAGCTAGAGAAAAAAAAGAGAAATAAATCCTTATTTTTGGATAAAAGAATCTTTGACCGTATGCAGGTGGGCTCTTGAATGCAACTCCTTGTAAAGCCGGAATCGACGAGACCAAGGTTCTGAAGCTAGAGGTGGATATCAACGACATCGATGAGGAAGATTATAGCCGGAAGTACGGCTCTGTCTCAACGGGTGAGATTTGTTCAGAAGAGGAGAAATAATCCTCAATACAGCAATAGCATTTATAGTGAAATAAGAGAGATGCGGAAAGTATGAGAAGTTTTTTGTATTGTACGTTCAGAAACATCACCCAAATAAGACAGTAGCAATGCGTTCTACAAATTCATTTAATGATATCTCATTTTCACCAAATTTTGAACATAGCCAAAAAACAAATCACTTTGGCCGATTTTCTTGTAAAAAATAGAATTCATTAAAATAATAAATTATATTATTATAAATTTGTTTGAGTTTTTTTTTCCATAATGAAATACATTGTCTTATTTGACATGAATTCCTATGAAAAAAAGCTGTTTTACTTAAGGCATTACGAGTAAGATTTGGGAATAAATTACGCTCGTGATGCGACGTTTTCATTGGATTGCCAACAGCTGCAAGAAGTTTCTTAAAATTCCCTAAAACTCTTCAGAAATTATAAAGATCATAAAGATTGCAAATTTGATTTTTGTGGAATATTTTGTATTTGGTTTTATTTTTGAAAGAATCTGTAAATATATCATTGTTAAAAAATTAAATCAAATAAATGGAAAACACGCTATGAAAAACAGAATAAATGAAAACCATAATCATCGCATGCATCTATAAAACCCGAAATCTTTCGAAAAATAAATTGGATCTTTCTATTAATATTTCTATCATTTGAATAATATCAAATACAAAAATAACATTTCGAAAATCCTATCGACACATATTGAATTAGAGAAATTCCGCAAATAACATTTTAATTGCTTAAATACATTGTTGCTGCAAATAACTTTGTCCATTACTGCAATTAAATACTTTCTTTTTCGACATCAACTTAATAAATACAGCGTTTTGGTAGCAAAATTTCATGTTCATCTTTCAAGAAAAGACAAGGTTTGTATTTATTCTGTGAATGACTGTCATTTTATGTTTCTCAATTATATGTCAAATCAGTGGAAGCTTCGGAACATTTAAAGAACACTAAAATTAAAAGCGATTAATATAAAAAATGATTAAATTAATATTTAATAAATATCTTATAAGCCTTTTCATACACCTCTGGATTATGTATATCCGAAAAAATTGTCTTCGATATTTTAATACTTATCCTTGAGTTCATATAATATTATAACAAAACTTGTTCGAAACTGCCTTGGACTGAACGGCTCAGTGGTAGTATGCTATAAACTGAAAGAGATAGTTCGCAAACTCGTATCTGACTGCAGGCAAGTTGTCTAAAAATTGTTTACTTTCGGTTTTTCTCGTTTCGTCTAGAATGTTCTTATAATTTCTGTATTTTTCTTAAAGTTCTTATAATTTCTGTATTAAAGTCATTTCCTCTTGTGGATAAAAATAGATGTAAGGTTTAGTTCCTTGAATAAAGCCTCGAGTTGAGATTATCTTTGCCTTTAGTTAACGCACGGTTTATAGACACGACAGTTTGGTGGTGGTGCCGCATACGATAACAAAAACGGCGGACGATTGGAAAGAGAACCTCTCGGGTTTGGTCTATTGACTGATCCAACCGAGGAAAATGCCCGATAACGAAGAAACGTTACGTATTCATACCAGTACTGCCGCATTAGATTTTCTGACGTACCAGCCACCAAGAAATCCCTGCATATTCTCAGGAAGATGCGACTGAAGGATTTTCCTCATCTATAACCGTTGGAATGATTAAATGCACCTTGGTTATGTTATTTTCTATCTGGCTGGAACTTTTCGACAGCGGTTCGACAAGAATGATGATTCTTTCATTGACTGAACTACGTTAAATAATTCCTTGAACAACACGTTTTGCAGAGCAGATGACATACGATGCCAAGCTGAGAGACTTTTAAATACTCGTTCTCAGCAAATTGGAGAGACATCTTAGTCCTACATCCAAGATGTACTCACATTGTACCGTAAAGTGAATTCAGGAATGACAGAAGATGAAAAGGTGGCCCATGTCATGAAGGGCCTAGCGGAGAACTTGTACAGATTCTTTTAGTTCAAAATTTTAGGACAGTCGAAGTGTTCGTAAAAAGATACCATGAAATAGAAAGTCTTCGGCGAAGTCGTATTTCCCGAACACTATTTTAGAGACTACCTAATGTTTCTACAGTCTCAGCAGAAACAGACTTCGGCGACATAAGATCCATAATTCTTGAAATTTTAAGGGAAGAACTTCAGAAGTTTCTTACTCGAAATACGACACTACCCAAGTGATGAACTTGAATCCCCACCAGACACTGCATCGGTTGTGCGAGAAGAGGTTATGGTGATTCTGACACCACTCACTGCTTCAAGACGACGTAACACTATTCCTCGATGCAATACCGCTTCTCTACGTTCATTTCCAATTAGATCGCCAGCAAGACATGAAGCAAGGAATAGTGCGTAAAACAGACCTGTGGAGAACTGACAACAATGCGCCCCTCTGTTACCACTGCGGACGACCAGGACACGCTTTGAGGTACTGCAAGGAAAGACGAAATATTCGCTGACGCAAGAACCGCACGAACATTGAACCCCGGCGAAATATAGAAACAGAATCTGATGATAGTTACACTCAGTCTTCCTCCAGTTTCAGAAGTAATTCAACTTAACCTCGACTCTCAGTCTACCGTCTACAGTCCCAATCACATTTATGAAGATTCCAGCCACTCTCTACGTCGATCCAATGAGGAAAACTAATTCTGGTGATCTGTGCAGGAGGTGAGGCCGCAATTAAAGAAAATACTCCAACCTACATAACGAATAAATTAAAAAGAAACACCATCCATATCGGTGTAAATGGACAATATGTAAAAATCCTCGTCGATTCAGGTGTCGATTACTCTGTCATATCTGAAGAACTTGACCGACAAATGAATGCTCTTATGTTTACTGAACTGTAACCATATTGAAAACCTGTACCAGCCTCAGGACGATGTGTATTAAAAGTAAACTTGAATGGAACTGTGAAGTCCTTTGAATTTCTTGTATTCCCGAAGTGTAGCCATCAAATGATACTTCGATGGAACTTTTTCCAAGCTACTGATACCGTAATAGATTGTGGAAATGAAGAAATTCAGCTTTCGGAAATTCTTTCAGAAAACAAAGCATCAGTAGGCGAATCAGATTTCGCCTCATTTGCCGTAACAGACTATCAAACTGAAGCCAGTTCGGCAAAGCAAATATGTGCTTTTAATCAAATAATCAAAGACGTATACGAGGCTTTGATCATCGGTAACAAAGTTCTCGTGTATAAAAGAAGGCTATTTGTTCCAGAATCTATTGTAAACTTTGAGAGTGGTCGCTGCAAAGCATGGGTGACGAATTTCTCTCCACAAAGTTAAATCATACCAAAGGGGATAAACAGAGCCTGCTTGACGATAATAGAAAATAATACCATTTGTTCTCTGAAGGATTACGATTGAGAAGGCTCTAATGGATACAAGGCAAGAACAAAAATAACTCGAGAAAAATTGAAAGGACTCCTAGACTTTGAATTAATCTGTAGTAAAATAAGATCTGTTGAATCTACTAGAAGAATTTAGTGATATTTTTTTAATCGAAAATCGAGAAATTCCAATGCTGTGAAGCCAAGATTAACATAGGTGCAGCGCACCAATCAAGCAGAGACCTTATCGGACATCAGCCATGGATAGACGTGCAATTGAAGACTAAGTCGAAACCATTCTTGTGAAAAAGAAGAATGGTGAATGGCTCTTTTGTGTGTACTATAGAAAGCAGAATAAAATTACGAAGAAAGATGTTTATCCACAACCACGCATTAGACTGCCTAGCTGGTGCGAAACGTTTCTCTATGATGGATTTAAAGTCAGGCTACTAGCAAATAGAGGGAGATGAAAAAGACAGAGAAAAGACTGCATTTGTGACTCAGAAGATCTATGAATTCAAAGTCATGCCATTTGGATAGCTGCTGTAACAAATTTTCCTGTTCCAGACAATATCGCAGACGTCCGAAGCTTTCTTGGTCTATACTCGTACTACAGGAAATTTATAACAAATTTCGCAGATATTGCAAAACCCTTACATGACTTGTTAAACAAAGGATACAAAGTTTTTATGGGGAACGCCGCTAAAAGAATCTTTCTAGGCTCTAAAGAATTTACTAACCAGTGGCTTGGTTTTTAGGACATTTTCTTCCTAACGCAGAAACGAAGATACACTCTGACGCTAATGGATATGGTGCTATTACAGGTACAAGAAAGTGAAGAAAGACCAATAGCATACACATCCAGATTTCTGACAGCTACCGAAAAGAACTACTCTACGAAGGAGAACTATACTGTCAACTATGCTATTAGTAAATTATTACCGTATACCTTCGAAAGACCCTTCCCCGTAGTAACGGACCACCACTCTTTGTATTGTCAATGTCAAGGATCCTTCTGAAGACTTGCAAGCTGGGATTTAAGATTGCAGGAGTATGACTTCAAGATTGTCTATGAGAACGGTCGTCCGTATTCCGATGTGAATTCGTTAAAAATTTTAATTAAATATTTTAATTAATTTATTTTAATATATAAATATTAATAAAAATATTTTTTATTAAATTTAGTTTATTCAATTCAATAAATAGGTTGCTGTGCTATTTGGTGAAAATTTTAAACACATTTATGGTAAATACATTACCATCCCAAGCAGCAAAAGATCGTTGGCCAACCATTGGCCAAGCATCGCCCGACGGAACGAGCGAGATTGGGGCGAGATCGGAGGCGATCTCGCCCCGACATTGGTCATGTCCCCCGGCTGTTCGCCTACGCGATGGTCGCCCCGACTTGTTTTCGACGAATTTGCCGATCCTTTGGCGACTTGTTATTATCACGGGCGACCCAATACCAATCATTTCGCGACCTGTTTTATCAATGGGCGACCCTATACCAATCATTTCCCCATGTGTTTTAACAATCGGCGACCCAATACCAATCATTTCCCCATGTGTTTTAACAATCGGCGACCCAATACCAATCATTTCCCCATGTGTTTTAGCAATGGGCGACCCAATACCAATCATTTCCCCATGTATTTTAGCAATAGGCAACCAAATGCCAATCAATAGGCAATTTATTTCTGAAACTTGCTGGTGTCAAATTGAAATATTAGTTTAATGGTTATTCAATTTTCTCAAACTCTAGAAACTAGTGTCATAATATTTAAAACTATCATACTTTCAAAATTTTGTCAAAAGCCTGAAAATACGAGATATTTTGAATAGTTTACTTTTCTTTTTTACCTATTAATAATAGTGTTTGTTATTTATTTTGATAAATTTAAAATTCCATAAAATACTTGTTTTCGATAAAAATTCATGGAAAATGTCATTCTAACAATTCTTCCAACTTTTTTTTAACTATTATTATAGCATAGATTTTACCACAATTTTACCCTATAAAATGTTTAAATGACATTTTTTTACTGTTCTTTAAAAAAATAAACAAATGTTAAAATTATCTGAAATAATTTTAAATTTGATCCCCTGAACATCTATCTACATATAAGATTTATTTCCTTCATTGATATTTCCTATTTATTTTCATTGTTTAATGCATGGGAAGAAATGTTAACATAATCATAGTTTCAATTATATAATTAATCAGTATGATTTTAACTGATATTAGAAATTTAAAAGTAGATGTATTATATATATTGCCTATATCATTTGTTTTTAAAAGCTATTTTATAAAAATTCGAAACAGAAAAATATATAATTCCTATTAAAAATATATATATATATATTTTTTTTACTATACACACTTTTATATTGCTTAATGTGAGCAATAAACAAATAATTCCTAAAGAATAATGAATAAAACACAAATTCCTATTTTAACACCCTAAAATTTAATGCATTGGTTAAAAATAGTTTCAAACACTAAATTGTATAATTCCTATTATATGTTTCTTCAATAGAAAATATTTTACAAGCACAAATTAATAAGTTACTTCAAATTTCTAATATTTTCATAATTTATGTTTAGTTACTTTACATTAGTTATGTTTAGTTTAGTTTAGTAGCAAAATAACAAAATTTGATCAATGTTAAACCCCGAATATTTCACAAATATGTTTCATAAAAATTCCATATACAAAAATGTAACGCTTCTTTCTATTTTACTGATTCTATTTACTATTGATTTTACAAAATTACTTCATGAAGAAATTTTATACCTCATTATAAATTTTAGTGTTAGCTAATGTCCAATAGATAACATTTTACAAGCACAAAATAATAATTTACTTCAAATTTCTAATATTTTTTTTATTATCTATGATTAGTTTGGTTTTATGGCACAAGAATTAAATTTGATCTTTGATTAACACTGAATATTTCTCAAAAATTCCATACACAAAAATGCAGCACTTCTTTCAATTCTACAAAATTCCTTATATTTACTATTAACATGTAAAGTTTCTTCAAGTTGTTATTCAGTGTTAATCATTAATTAAATTTGGTTCTTGTGCTACAAAACCAAACAACTAAATATAGATCAAGAAAATATTAGAAATTTGAAGTAAATTATTAATTTGTGCTTGTAAAATGTTGTATGTTGGACATCAACCGACACTAACATTTATAATGTGTAAAATTCAGTGTTAATCATTAATTAAATTTGGTTCTTGTGCTACAAAACCAAACAACTAAATATAGATCAAGAAAATATTAGAAATTTGAAGTAAATTATTAATTTGTGCTTGTAAAATTTTGTATGTTGGACATCAACCGACACTAACATTTATAATGTGTAAAATTTCCATACCCAATATATATTTCCATACACATTTATAATACAAAAATTCCATACCCAAACATGGAACACTTCTTCCCATTATAGGAAATTTTATTTATTATTAATTTACAGAGTTACTTCATATTGCATTAATTTTAAACCTCATTATAAATGTTAATGTTAGCTAAAATTCAATAAACAACAATTTACAAGCACAAACTTACTTCTTATTTAATAACTTACTTCAAATTTCTAATATTTTCATAATTTATGTTTAGTGAGGTTTAGATTTGTGGCAAAATAACCAAATTTGATCTATGATTAACTCTGAATATTTGAAAAATATGTTTCACAAAAATTCCATGCACAAAAATACAACACTTCTTTTACTTATACGAAATCTTATTATTAACTTACAAAGTTACTTTATTATTATTAACTTACAAAGTTACTTTATGGTGTAGAAATTTTATACCTTATTACAAATGTTAGTGTTAGCTAATGTCCAATTGATAACATTTTACAAGCACAAATTAACAATTTACTTCAAATTTCTAATTTTTTTTTAAATCTATGATTAGTTTGGTTTTGTTTCATGGCACAAGAACCAAATTTGATCTATGATTAACTCTGAATATTTTACAAAAACTCCATACCTAAAAATGTAAACACTACTTTCAATTATACAAAATTTCTTTAGACAAATATTTTTTTAATTATTATTTTCCCCTCTTTATTTTTAGGAGAAAAGAAAAATAACTATGCAAAACAATTTATTTACAAAGACCTTCATTAAATAATATTTTAGAAATACAAAGTAAAATAATAATTTACTTGAAATTTTTTACAGAATTTTCTGTAATGACTTATACACCCAAGCAAAATCCTGAAACTATGACTTATAATTTAGAAGAATAAATAATATTGACACAAAGTAATTTATAAAAAATTTATTTAAACTTTATTTATTATGTAATACTTGAAGAGTTTGAAATTTCTAAAAATCCACACACATTTATATAAATATTCTATATATGTATAACTGAATCTTCAGCTACATATAAAAAATTATACATTTATTTATACATTTCATTTTTCCTTTTTGCTGAACCTAGAAAACAATTATAATAGTAATTGAGATTTCGCTTCATTTAAAAGTACAAATAAAACATTTGTTGACAAGTGGACATCAGTAATTAACAAGCAAAAGTCTTATAGAACTTCATAAGCATAATATTTTTGTTCTGATACTGGACTGTGTAAGCAAACTTTATAATAATGTTTAGGATAATAAAGAAAAAAAAAACTCAAACTAATGGGAGTAAAATTTATGTTACTGTTATATGAAATGCGAAATACTTTGAAACTATTCATATAAGAGAACTCAAAAGTGCCTGCATAATCTCAAGTTTTAAAGGTTTTTTTTTTTTTTTTTTTGAAGTTTAAAATAAATACATTCTGCTAAACTTTTTTTTAGCCTCATGTCGAAATAAAAATAATTACACAAATGTTATTTCAATACCAAAATATAAAAATGTTATTTAATACTTTATTAAACTTCTTTCATAGAAAAATTGTAAATGAAAAGGAAAATTAACTAAGCTAAATAGAATTAAAATCACTTGAATTGTCAGTCTGAAAAAATAATGAGGTTGCCATTAAAAAAATTTATTCCAATTATATAGAAAAATAAAATTTGTACAAAACAAAATTTATGCCTTTCTAATTAAGGCAAATAAGTTTTCAGATAAAAAAATCAGAAATTAAAATTTACCTACGTGTCATTCAAGCCTATCACATTGCAACATTTTGAAGTTTTACTACATTTTTCACGAAAAGACATTACATATTTTGGCACTTAAACACATACATCTGATAAATCCTTGATTGCTTCCACTGCTCTGAGTAATTGCAACTGACCAGAGAGAAATTTTCTGATTTGGAATATCTTCAATTCTAAACAAGTTCTTAGGATATAAAGTGAATTGGGACATATAATTGTTTTAAATTTCCTTCTGATGTTCCAAGTAGGTAGAAACCATACTCCGTCACATTAATTATAACTTCCAATATTTTGCTCTTTCTTGAAGTCAGGAATAGAAACTTGCACAGTAGTTTCCAAAAAAATAGTGAGAAAATTTTTTTTGTTTATATTTATAGATCAATTTTAAAATTTATTTTATCTTTAATTGCATTTTCAGTTTTGAAACAAAGGTTGCACAAAATTTTTATTTCATCGAATGAAAGATGTATTTCATACTTTGCCAGGTTGTCATTTGGCATTCTATAGAATGCTTAGAAAATGTATGAAATACAAATTGTTTCATACATTACTGGCTTGTTTTAGGCATTATATACAATGCTTGGGCATTCTATAGAATACTGGATTTCATATTTTGCTGGTAATACATATAAAGAATTATACATATACTTTTCTTCAAGTTCACTCTTCTTTTTGCAGATTTGATGAACCTAAAAAACATATTCCTTAATTAGAATAATGATTGATCTTTCACTTCTTTTAAAAGTACAAATAAAATATTTGTTGACAATTGGAGATATGTAATTAAGGAGTAAAATAGATATATAGAACTTCATAAGCTTGATAATGTTTTCAATCTGATAAAACTATATAGGCAAATATTATAATAATGTTTAGGACAATAGAGAAAAATAATATAAACTAATGGGTGTAAAATTTATGTTACTATTTTATGAAAGGTGAAATAATTATAAACTATTCACATAAGAGTATTCAAATATAACTACATAATTGCAAGTTTTAAAGATTTTTTTTTTTGAAATTTACAATAAATATATTCTGCTAATCTATTTTTTTAGCCTTATGCCGAAATAAAAATAATAACACAAATGTTATTGCAAAACCAAAACATAAGAACGCAATTTAATATTTTTTTAAAAACTTTTTTCATTAGAAATTGTTGTTAACAAAAGGAAAGGCATTGTAAATGAAATGGAAAAATATCTGCAATAATTTAAGAACAGACACACACACAAAAAAAAAAGATAGGAAATAAAATCACTTAAAAAGAATACAAACAAAAAAAGAAATGATAATCGTCGCTTACGCCTAACGCTAATAATATCACGTGCAACTCCATGTTAAGCAACGAGTTCGAACGGCTTCAACAAAAATAATCTTTTTTATTCACTATTTAGAATAAATAATATATTATTTACAAATATATAATAATAAAAACTTTACACTTACCAAGTTTCTTGAAATGACAGTATGCGTTGCTGGTTGAATTTCAAAATCCAATACACGCCAGGTGATTCATGGGAAATTTCTAAAATATGTTCGCATAGCGCCACCTAGGAAAAGCAACTTTCCCGACATCGAGGCGACTATGGGCCGATTGCTTTGAGCCGGTCTTTTTCACTAAGTCGCCGTAGGAGTTCGCCCCGATGAAAAAGCGATCTTCAGAGGCGACAGAAAAAAATATGGTCAAAATCCGATGTCGCGCCAATGCAAAGGTGACATTGGCAAAATACGGGCGGCGTATATCAGATGGCTGCGATGCTTGGCCAATCGTTTAGCGACTTCTCTTGCTGCTTGGGATTGCTAAAATTAAAAATAAATTTTTGATAACTAATAGAATTCAAACTAAAATACCTCGGCATCATTGTTCAGTAAGCCTTATGATTTAAAAAAAACGGATTGAAGATAAAGATTCGAGTTTTGGAAATGAAAGGAATGGAAAATTGAGGGAAAAAAATAGAGACAAAAATTTTTGAACCTGACAGCCATCCAAATATTAGAAATGTTTTTTTCCATTCAATCTGTTAATACTGTTACAAATCTGTAATTTTGCTACCCGGCATGAATAGTGTCATCGTGAGAAAGACCGTTGTAAGATCTGTGCTGAGCAGCTGCCGCGTAAATGACCTGAGAGCTTGGCGACCATTTAGCGACTTGGCGACAAATTTGGCGAGCTTGGCGACTAAATGGATACTACTGGAAAGTTCGAGAACTTTTACGATCCATCCACTAAGACCCGAGATACAGCCAGGTACGCCCTGATTGGTCTGAAGATTCCAGCCCCGCCTCCCGGAACTATAAAAGACAAGCAATCTGAATCTGGAGGGAAGAAGTCTCCCACACACAAGAAAACAATACTTCCAAACTAAAATAAACCATGTATGATGCACTGTAATTACTAAGGTCAGTTTCATATCACTCCAAAGTTAACCATTTTTAGATTTACGGATGGTGGGGCCTGCGGCCCCAATGAGCAGTAATCCCTCTCAACAATGGGGCCTCGGTGGCCTGGTGGTAAGGTCTCGGCTTCGGATCTGGTGGGTTCCAGGTTCGTAACCCGATTCCACCGAAGAACCGTCGTGTAAGGGGGTCTGTTGCACGTTAAATCCGTCATGACCAAATGTCCTCCCTCTGGAGTGGTGTGGTGTGGAGAGGGGGGTGCCAGCTCAGGTGTCGTCCTCGTCATCTGACCACGGTTCCAAATTACGAGGTCCGTCCCAAAATAGCCCTAGTGTTGCTTCAAACAGGACGTTAATATAACCAAACCAAACCTAACCCTCCCAAAAATTCAGGAGGAAAGAAATCGTGTATATCGTCAGAAGTTGTGTGAATTGTCAGAAGTGGGATGTGAGAGGAGTCGGAGTCGTCTACACGTAGAGAAACTGGAGGATTACACAGCAAGAAAGCTGCTGAAGTAGCGAGTAAATGCCCTGCATTATACGATTAATTTGCGATATTTGTAGAATTTGTAGATATTTGTAGATATTTTGTAACATTTGGTGTCAGAAGTGGGATTAGTTGGACTTTCCTGTGTATGCCTTGAAACAGATGAATGGTTGAAAAATTTGCCGAGCTACTTGCCATGATGGCAGAGATAAAGAAAGGACAAGAGGAATTGAAAGCCGGATATGAGGAAATAAAGAATGAATTAAAGAAAGAAATTTTAGAAGATAAAAGTAACAAAACCGAAGACGTCCACGATATCACAAAAGAAATTGAAGGAAACAGCGAAAGCCGAGTGAAAGAAGAAAAGATTGAAGATCGAATGGAGACCGTTGTCACCGAAAAGGAGCCTGGCGATCCTGAGGATGAACTGGAGTTCAACAAGGAGAGGCACGAACACGGAGAGTGTCAAATAACTGCAGAGCTGAAACAGACTTCTCCGAATGAATCCCCAGAAGTGGAATCGAAGGAGCAAACACTTGGGGACGGAGAAGATGAACTCTGTTTGGACGGATCTGTTAGTGGCGATCCGTGCTTGATGCCTATGGATTCAGGAGTTAATGCAACCCTGTTTGGATTGGATTCATCCCGAAGATTGACTGGACAACCTCTTTGCAAGCCTCTTAGTAGCTCCTTGCAGAGTGATACGGATGAAGACTACGTGCCTGGTATCGCTGATCCTTGTGGTCTCGACCTGGACTTCCTTCAAGAATTCGACTTTGCTGCGGATTTGCAAAAGAGTGTGATGCAAGAAGAAACCGACGGATCTTCTGTATATCCGGACAAATTACGTCGTCGCAGAAGAACCCTTCTAGCAAAGGCATATGTGCTTTTCAAAGAATCCTGTACTGAGAGATATGGACAATTCTGGAGTGCTGAGAATGAACTGGAAATGGGCGGGAATATTCCCGTGGGAGATCTGTCGACAAAGTTGAATCCCTGGCTTTCAAGTGGACTCCGGAGGACACTGTTGGACCTTCCTGATAGTCGATTGGTTCGACAAAAGAAGTTCAAAGCGAGCAACCGACCATCCTTGCTAGAATTTGTTACAGAGAGTCCTGTTGGGACACAAAAAGTGGCTCCTTGAGACATCCTGCATTTTAAGGAGCGTAATTAAGTCTGGGTGTACATTCCGAAGCGACGAAGAGGTCCATGTCAACAGCATTGAGAAGGTACGGATGGATCTTTAGTCGCCGCCAAATTAGTAAATGTTGTCATCTTCGAAAGTGCGGAAGTCGCCAAACGCCTTAACATCATCACATGTTCGAAAGCCTACGCCAGCTGTTGGATTGAAGTGGGACTGCCGGGACGTCAGTCTTTAAAGAGGGGAGCAATGTTACAAATCTGTAATTTTGCTACCCGGCATGAATAGTGTCATCGTGAGAAAGACTGTTGTAAGATCTGTGCTGAGAAGCTGCCGCGTAAATGACCTGAGAGCTTGGCGACCATTTGGCGACTTGGCGACAAATTTGGCGAGCTTGGCGACTAAATGGATACTACTGGAAAGTTCGAGAACTTTTACGATCCATCCACTAAGACCCGAGATACAGCCAGGTACGCCCTGATTGGTCTGAAGATTCCAGCCCCGCCTCCCGGAACTATAAAAGACAAGCAATCTGAATCTGGAGGGAAGAAGTCTCCCACACACAAGAAAAGAATACTTCCAAACTAAAATAAACCATGTATGATGCACTGTAATTACTAAGGTCAGTTTCATATCACTCCAAAGTTAACCATTTTTAGATTTACGGATGGTGGGGCCTGCGGCCCCAATGAGCCGTAATCCCTCTCAACAATGGGGCCGCGGTGGCCTGGTGGTAAGGTCTCGGCTTCGGATCTGGTGGGTTCCAGGTTCGTAACCCGATTCCACCGAAGAACCGTCGTGTAAGGGGGTCTGTTGCACGTTAAATCCGTCATGACCAAATGTCCTCCCTCTGGAGTGGTGTGGTGTGGAGAGGGGGGTGCCAGCTCAGGTGTCGTCCTCGTCATCTGACCACGGTTCCAAATTACGAGGTCCGTCCCAAAATAGATCTAGTGTTGCTTCAAACAGGACGTTAATATAACCAAACCAAACCTAACCCTCCCAAAAATTCAGGAGGGAAGAAATCGTGTATATCGTCAGAAGTTGTGTGAATTGTCAGAAGTGGGATGTGAGAGGAGTCGGAGTCGTCTACACGTAGAGAAACTGGAGGATTACACAGCAAGAAAGCTGCTGAAGTAGCGAGTAAATGCCCTGCATTATTACGATTAATTTGCGATATTTGTAGAATTTGTAGATATTTGTAGATATTTTGTAACATTTGGTGTCAGAAGTGGGATTAGTTGGACTTTCCTGTGTATGCCTTGAAACAGATGAATGGTTGAAAAATTTGCCGAGCTACTTGCCATGATGGCAGAGATAAAGAAAGGACAAGAGGAATTGAAAGCCGGATATGAGGAAATAAAGAATGAATTAAAGAAAGAAATTTTAGAAGATAAAAGTAACAAAACCGAAGACGTCCACGATATCACAAAAGAAATTGAAGGAAACAGCGAAAGCCGAGTGAAAGAAGAAAAGATTGAAGATCGAATGGAGACCGTTGTCACCGAAAAGGAGCCTGGCGATCCTGAGGATGAACTGGAGTTCAACAAGGAGAGGCACGAACACGGAGAGTGTCAAATAACTGCAGAGCTGAAACAGACTTCTCCGAATGAATCCCCAGAAGTGGAATCGAAGGAGCAAACACTTGGGGACGGAGAAGATGAACTCTGTTTGGACGGATCTGTTAGTGGCGATCCGTGCTTGATGCCTATGGATTCAGGAGTTAATGCAACCCTGTTTGGATTGGATTCATCCCGAAGATTGACTGGACAACCTCTTTGCAAGCCTCTTAGTAGCTCCTTGCAGAGTGATACGGATGAAGACTACGTGCCTGGTATCGCTGATCCTTGTGGTCTCGACCTGGACTTCCTTCAAGAATTCGACTTTGCTGCGGATTTGCAAAAGAGTGTGATGCAAGAAGAAACCGACGGATCTTCTGTATATCCGGACAAATTACGTCGTCGCAGAAGAACCCTTCTAGCAAAGGCATATGTGCTTTTCAAAGAATCCTGTACTGAGAGATATGGACAATTCTGGAGTGCTGAGAATGAACTGGAAATGGGCGGGAATATTCCCGTGGGAGATCTGTCGACAAAGTTGAATCCCTGGCTTTCAAGTGGACTCCGGAGGACACTGTTGGACCTTCCTGATAGTCGATTGGTTCGACAAAAGAAGTTCAAAGCGAGCAACCGACCATCCTTGCTAGAATTTGTTACAGAGAGTCCTGTTGGGACACAAAAAGTGGCTCCTTGAGACATCCTGCATTTTAAGGAGCGTAATTAAGTCTGGGTGTACATTCCGAAGCGACGAAGAGGTCCATGTCAACAGCATTGAGAAGGTACGGATGGATCTTTAGTCGCCGCCAAATTAGTAAATGTTGTCATCTTCGAAAGTGCGGAAGTCGCCAAACGCCTTAACATCATCACATGTTCGAAAGCCTACGCCAGCTGTTGGATTGAAGTGGGACTGCCGGGACGTCAGTCTTTAAAGAGGGGAGCAATGTTACAAATCTGTAATTTTGCTACCCGGCATGAATAGTGTCATCGTGAGAAAGACTGTTGTAAGATCTGTGCTGAGAAGCTGCCGCGTAAATGACCTGAGAGCTTGGCGACCATTTGGCGACTTGGCGACAAATTTGGCGAGCTTGGCGACTAAATGGATACTACTGGAAAGTTCGAGAACTTTTACGATCCATCCACTAAGACCCGAGATACAGCCAGGTACGCCCTGATTGGTCTGAAGATTCCAGCCCCGCCTCCCGGAACTATAAAAGACAAGCAATCTGAATATGGAGGGAAGAAGTCTCCCACACACAAGAAAAGAATACTTCCAAACTAAAATAAACCATGTATGATGCACTGTAATTACTAAGGTCAGTTTCATATCACTCCAAAGTTAACCATTTTTAGATTTACGGATGGTGGGGCCTGCGGCCCCAATGAGCCGTAATCCCTCTCAACAATGGGGCCGCGGTGGCCTGGTGGTAAGGTCTCGGCTTCGGATCTGGTGGGTTCCAGGTTCGTAACCCGATTCCACCGAAGAACCGTCGTGTAAGGGGGTCTGTTGCACGTTAAATCCGTCATGACCAAATGTCCTCCCTCTGGAGTGGTGTGGTGTGGAGAGGGGGGTGCCAGCTCAGGTGTCGTCCTCGTCATCTGACCACGGTTCCAAATTACGAGGTCCGTCCCAAAATAGATCTAGTGTTGCTTCAAACAGGACGTTAATATAACCAAACCAAACCTAACCCTCCCAAAAATTCAGGAGGGAAGAAATCGTGTATATCGTCAGAAGTTGTGTGAATTGTCAGAAGTGGGATGTGAGAGGAGTCGGAGTCGTCTACACGTAGAGAAACTGGAGGATTACACAGCAAGAAAGCTGCTGAAGTAGCGAGTAAATGCCCTGCATTATTACGATTAATTTGCGATATTTGTAGAATTTGTAGATATTTGTAGATATTTTGTAACATTTGGTGTCAGAAGTGGGATTAGTTGGACTTTCCTGTGTATGCCTTGAAACAGATGAATGGTTGAAAAATTTGCCGAGCTACTTGCCATGATGGCAGAGATAAAGAAAGGACAAGAGGAATTGAAAGCCGGATATGAGGAAATAAAGAATGAATTAAAGAAAGAAATTTTAGAAGATAAAAGTAACAAAACCGAAGACGTCCACGATATCACAAAAGAAATTGAAGGAAACAGCGAAAGCCGAGTGAAAGAAGAAAAGATTGAAGATCGAATGGAGACCGTTGTCACCGAAAAGGAGCCTGGCGATCCTGAGGATGAACTGGAGTTCAACAAGGAGAGGCACGAACACGGAGAGTGTCAAATAACTGCAGAGCTGAAACAGACTTCTCCGAATGAATCCCCAGAAGTGGAATCGAAGGAGCAAACACTTGGGGACGGAGAAGATGAACTCTGTTTGGACGGATCTGTTAGTGGCGATCCGTGCTTGATGCCTATGGATTCAGGAGTTAATGCAACCCTGTTTGGATTGGATTCATCCCGAAGATTGACTGGACAACCTCTTTGCAAGCCTCTTAGTAGCTCCTTGCAGAGTGATACGGATGAAGACTACGTGCCTGGTATCGCTGATCCTTGTGGTCTCGACCTGGACTTCCTTCAAGAATTCGACTTTGCTGCGGATTTGCAAAAGAGTGTGATGCAAGAAGAAACCGACGGATCTTCTGTATATCCGGACAAATTACGTCGTCGCAGAAGAACCCTTCTAGCAAAGGCATATGTGCTTTTCAAAGAATCCTGTACTGAGAGATATGGACAATTCTGGAGTGCTGAGAATGAACTGGAAATGGGCGGGAATATTCCCGTGGGAGATCTGTCGACAAAGTTGAATCCCTGGCTTTCAAGTGGACTCCGGAGGACACTGTTGGACCTTCCTGATAGTCGATTGGTTCGACAAAAGAAGTTCAAAGCGAGCAACCGACCATCCTTGCTAGAATTTGTTACAGAGAGTCCTGTTGGGACACAAAAAGTGGCTCCTTGAGACATCCTGCATTTTAAGGAGCGTAATTAAGTCTGGGTGTACATTCCGAAGCGACGAAGAGGTCCATGTCAACAGCATTGAGAAGGTACGGATGGATCTTTAGTCGCCGCCAAATTAGTAAATGTTGTCATCTTCGAAAGTGCGGAAGTCGCCAAACGCCTTAACATCATCACATGTTCGAAAGCCTACGCCAGCTGTTGGATTGAAGTGGGACTGCCGGAACGTCAGTCTTTAAAGAGGGGAGCAATGTTACAAATCTGTAATTTTGCTACCCGGCATGAATAGTGTCATCGTGAGAAAGACTGTTGTAAGATCTGTGCTGAGAAGCTGCCGCGTAAATGACCTGAGAGCTTGGCGACCATTTGGCGACTTGGCGACAAAATTTGGCGAGCTTGGCGACTAAATGGATACTACTGGAAAGTTCGAGAACTTTTACGATCCATCCACTAAGACCCGAGATACAGCCAGGTACGCCCTGATTGGTCTGAAGATTCCAGCCCCGCCTCCCGGAACTATAAAAGACAAGCAATCTGAATCTGGAGGGAAGAAGTCTCCCACACACAAGAAAAGAATACTTCCAAACTAAAATAAACCATGTATGATGCACTGTAATTACTAAGGTCAGTTTCATATCACTCCAAAGTTAACCATTTTTAGATTTACGGATGGTGGGGCCTGCGGCCCCAATGAGCCGTAATCCCTCTCAACAATGGGGCCGCGGTGGCCTGGTGGTAAGGTCTCGGCTTCGGATCTGGTGGGTTCCAGGTTCGTAACCCGATTCCACCGAAGAACCGTCGTGTAAGGGGGTCTGTTGCACGTTAAATCCGTCATGACCAAATGTCCTCCCTCTGGAGTGGTGTGGTGTGGAGAGGGGGGTGCCAGCTCAGGTGTCGTCCTCGTCATCTGACCACGGTTCCAAATTACGAGGTCCGTCCCAAAATAGATCTAGTGTTGCTTCAAACAGGACGTTAATATAACCAAACCAAACCTAACCCTCCCAAAAATTCAGGAGGGAAGAAATCGTGTATATCGTCAGAAGTTGTGTGAATTGTCAGAAGTGGGATGTGAGAGGAGTCGGAGTCGTCTACACGTAGAGAAACTGGAGGATTACACAGCAAGAAAGCTGCTGAAGTAGCGAGTAAATGCCCTGCATTATTACGATTAATTTGCGATATTTGTAGAATTTGTAGATATTTGTAGATATTTTGTAACATTTGGTGTCAGAAGTGGGATTAGTTGGACTTTCCTGTGTATGCCTTGAAACAGATGAATGGTTGAAAAATTTGCCGAGCTACTTGCCATGATGGCAGAGATAAAGAAAGGACAAGAGGAATTGAAAGCCGGATATGAGGAAATAAAGAATGAATTAAAGAAAGAAATTTTAGAAGATAAAAGTAACAAAACCGAAGACGTCCACGATATCACAAAAGAAATTGAAGGAAACAGCGAAAGCCGAGTGAAAGAAGAAAAGATTGAAGATCGAATGGAGACCGTTGTCACCGAAAAGGAGCCTGGCGATCCTGAGGATGAACTGGAGTTCAACAAGGAGAGGCACGAACACGGAGAGTGTCAAATAACTGCAGAGCTGAAACAGACTTCTCCGAATGAATCCCCAGAAGTGGAATCGAAGGAGCAAACACTTGGGGACGGAGAAGATGAACTCTGTTTGGACGGATCTGTTAGTGGCGATCCGTGCTTGATGCCTATGGATTCAGGAGTTAATGCAACCCTGTTTGGATTGGATTCATCCCGAAGATTGACTGGACAACCTCTTTGCAAGCCTCTTAGTAGCTCCTTGCAGAGTGATACGGATGAAGACTACGTGCCTGGTATCGCTGATCCTTGTGGTCTCGACCTGGACTTCCTTCAAGAATTCGACTTTGCTGCGGATTTGCAAAAGAGTGTGATGCAAGAAGAAACCGACGGATCTTCTGTATATCCGGACAAATTACGTCGTCGCAGAAGAACCCTTCTAGCAAAGGCATATGTGCTTTTCAAAGAATCCTGTACTGAGAGATATGGACAATTCTGGAGTGCTGAGAATGAACTGGAAATGGGCGGGAATATTTCCGTGGGAGATCTGTCGACAAAGTTGAATCCCTGGCTTTCAAGTGGACTCCGGAGGACACTGTTGGACCTTCCTGATAGTCGATTGGTTCGACAGAAGAAGTTCAAAGCGAGCAACCGACCATCCTTGCTAGAATTTGTTACAGAGAGTCCTGTTGGGACACAAAAAGTGGCTCCTTGAGACATCCTGCATTTTAAGGAGCGTAATTAAGTCTGGGTGTACATTCCGAAGCGACGAAGAGGTCCATGTCAACAGCGTTGAGAAGGTACGGATGGATCTTTAGTCGCCGCCAAATTAGTAAATGTTGTCATCTTCGAAAGTGCGGAAGTCGCCAAACGCCTTAACATCATCACATCGTTCGAAAGCCTACGCCAGCTGTTGGATTGAAGTGGGACTGCCGGGACGTCAGTCTTTAAAGAGGGGAGCAATGTTACAAATCTGTAATTTTGCTACCCGGCATGAATAGTGTCATCGTGAGAAAGACTGTTGTAAGATCTGTGCTGAGAAGCTGCCGCGTAAATGACCTGAGAGCTTGGCGACCATTTGGCGACTTGGCGACGAATTTGGCGAGTTTGGCGACTAAATGGATACTACTGGAAAGTTCGAGAACTTTCACGATCCATCCACTAAGACCCGAGATACAGCCAGGTACGCCCTGATTGGTCTGAAGATTCCAGCCCCGCCTCCCGGAACTATAAAAGACAAGCAATCTGAATCTGCAGGGAAGAATGTGATTTTCACTTGATTTTGTTGGAAGTCATTCTCGTGTTAGCTTCCGTCATGAACGGTAGCGTTTGCGAGGAAGGTGGAAAGCGCAGATGCGCGGAGACGAATGAAGAAATGATCATTGATGGCGATCATAGTGATCTGCCTCAAACTAAAGAGAAATACACTTGCATCCATTGCAAGGAAAGATTGATGATCCGTGATGCGGTAAAAGTCCTAACCCAAGCAGCAAAGAGAAGTCGCTAAACGATTGGCCAAGCATCGCATCCATCTGATATACGCCGCCCATATTTTGCCAATGTCACCTTTGCATTGGCGCGACATCGGATTCTGACCATATTTTTTTCTGTCGCCTCTGAAGATCGCTTTTTCATCGGGGCGAACTCCTACGGCGACTTAGTGAAAAAGACCGGCTCAAAGCAATCGGCCCATAGTCGCCTCGATGTCGGGAAAGTTGCTTTTCCTAGGTGGCGCTATGCGAACATATTTTAGAAATTTCCCATGAATCACCTGGCGTGTATTGGATTTTGAAATTCAACCAGCAACGCATACTGTCATTTCAAGAAACTTGGTAAGTGTAAAGTTTTTATTATTATATATTTGTAAATAATATATTATTTATTCTAAATAGTGAATAAAAAAGGTTATTTTTGTTGAAGCCGTTCGAACTCGTTGCTTACCTGAAACATGGAGTTGCACGTGATATTATTAGCGTTAGGCGTAAGCGACCATTATCATTTCTTTTCTTGTTTGTATTCTTTTCAAGTGATTTTATTTCTTATCTTTTTTTGTGTGTGTGTTCTTAAATTATTGCAGATATTTTTCCATTTCATTTACAATGCCTTTCCTTTTGTTAACAACAATTTCTAATGAAAAAAGTTTTTAAAAAATATTAAATTGCGTTCTTATGTTTTGGTTTTGCAATAACATTTGTGTTATTATTTTTATTTCGACATAAGGCTAAAAAAATAGATTAGCAGAATATATTTATTGTAAATTTCAAAAAAAAAAAAAAAATCTTTAAAACTTGCAATTATGTAGTTATATTTGAATACTCTTTATGTGAATAGTTTATAATTATTTCACCTTTCATAAAATATTAACATAAATTTTACACCCATTAGTTTATATTATTTTTCTCTATTGTCCTAAACATTATTATAATATTTGCCTATATAGTTCATTATCAGATTGAAAACATTATTAAGCTTATGAAGTTCTATAAGACTTTTACTCCTTAATTACATATCTCCAATTGTCAACAAATATTTTATTTGTACTTTTAAAAGAAATGAAAGCTCAATCATTATTCTAATTAAGGAATATGTTTTTTAGGTTCATCAAATCTGCAAAAAGAAGAGTGAACTTGAAGAAAAAGTATATGTATAATTCTTTATATGTATTACCAGCAAAATATGAAATCCAGTATTCTATAGAATGCCCAAGCATTGTATATAATGCCTAAAACACGCCAGTAATGTATGAAACAATTTGTATTTCATACATTTTCTAAGCATTCTATAGAATGCCAAATGACAACCTGGCAAAGTATGAAATACATCTCTCATTTAATAAAATAAAAATTTTGTGCAACCTTTGTTTCAAAACTGAAAATGCAATTAAAGATAAAATACATTTTAAAATTGATCTATAAATATAAACAAAAAAAAATTTCTCACTATTTGTTTGGAAACTACTGTGCAAGTTTCTATTCCTGACTTCAAAAAAGAGCAAAATATTGGAAGTTACAATTAATGTGACGGAATATGGTTTCTACCAACTTGGAACATCAGAAGGAAATTTAAAACAATTATATGTCCCAATTCATTTTATATCCTAAGAACTTGTTTAGAATTGAAGTTATTCCAAATCACAAAATTTCTCTCTGGTCAGTTGCAATTACTCAGATCAGTGGTAGCAATCAAGGATTTATCAGATGTATGTGTTAAAGTACCAAAATATGTAATGTCTTTTCGTGAAAAATGTAGTAAAACTTCAAAATGTTGTAATGTGATAGGCTTGAATGACAAGTAGGTAGATTTTAATTTCTGATTTTTTTATCTGAAAACTTATTTGCCTTAATTAGAAAGGCATAAATTTTGTTTTGTACAAATTTTATTTTTCTATATAATTTGAATAAATTTTTTTTAATAGCAACCTCATTATTTTTGCAGACTGACAATTCAAGTGATTTTAATTCTATTTAGCTTAGTTAATTTTCCTTTTCATTTACAATTTTTCTATGAAAGAAGTTTAATAAAATATTAAATAACATTTTTATATTTTGGTATTGAAATAACATTTGTGTAATTATTTTTATTTTGACATGAGGCTAAAAAAAGTTTAGCAGAATGTATTTATTTTAAACTTTCTTTAAAATTTGAGATTATGCAGGCACTTTTGAGTACTCTTATATGAATAATTTCAAATTTCATAAAACAGTAACATAAATTTTACTCCCATTAGTTTGAGTTTTTTTTTTTTTTCTTTATTATCCTAAACATTATTATAAAGTTTGCTTACACAGTCCAGTATCAGAACAAAAATATTATGCTTATGAAGTTCTATAATACTTTCGCTTGTTAATTACTCATCTCCAATTGTCAACAAATGTTTTATTTGTACTTTTAAATGAAGCGGAATCTCAATTACAATTATAATTGTTTTCTAGGTTCATCAAATGTAATCAAAAAGGAAAAATGAAATGTATAAATAAATGTATAATTCTCTTTATATGTAGCTGAAGATTCAGTTATACATATATATAATATTTATATAAATGTGTGTGGATTTTTAGAAATTTCAAACTCTTCAAGTATTACATAATAAATAAAGTTTAAATAAATTTTTTATAATTGACTTTGTGTCAATATTATTTATTCTTGTAAATTATAAGTCATAGTTTCAGGATTTTGCTTGGGTGTATAAGTCATTACAGAAAATTCAGTAAAAAATTTCAAGTAAATTATTATTTTACTTTGTATTTCTAAAATATTATTTAATGAAGGTCTTTGTAAATAAATTGTTTTGCATAGTTGTTTTTCTTTTCTCCTAAAAATAAAGAGGGGAAAATAATAATTAAAAAAATATTTATCTAAAGAAATTTTGTATAATTGAAAGTAGTGTTTACATTTTTAGGTATGGAGTTTTTGTGAAATATTCAGAGTTAATCATAGATCAAATTTGGTTCTTGTGCCATGAAATAAAACCAAACTAATAGATTTTAAAAAATTAGAAATTTGAAGTAAATTGTTAATTTGTGCTTGTAAAATGTTATCAATTGGACATTAGCTAACACTAACATTTGTAATGAGGTATAAAATTTCTACACTATAAAGTAACTTTGTAAGTTAATAATAAATAAGATTTCGTATAAGTGAAAGAAGTGTTGTATTTTTGTGCATGGAATTTTTGTGAAACATATTTTTCAAATATTCAGAGTTAATCATAGATAAAATTTGGTTCTTGTGCCATGAAACAAAACCAAACTAATAGATTTAAAAAAAATTAGAAATTTGAAGTAAATTGTTAATTTGTGCTTGTAAAATGTCATCAATTGGACATTAGCTAACACTGACATTTGTAATGAGGTATAAAATTTCTACACTATAAAGTAACTTTGTAAGTTAATAATAAATAAGATTTCGTATAAGTGAAAGAAGTGTTGTATTTTTGTGCATGGAATTTTTGTGAAACATATTTTTCAAATATTCAGAGTTAATCATAGATCAAATTTGGTTATTTTGCCACAAATCTAAACCTCACTAAACAAAAATTATGAAAATATTAGAAATTTGAAGTAAGTTATTAAATAAGAAGTAAGTTTTGCTTGTAAATTGTTGTTTATTGAATATTAGCTAACACTAACATTTATAATGAGGTTTAAAATTAATGCAATATGAAGTAACTCTGTAAATTAATAGTAAATAAAATTTCCTATAATGGGAAGAAGTGTTCCATGTTTGGGTATGGAATTTTTGTGAAATATTCAGTGTTAATCATTAATTAAATTTGGTTCTTGTGCTACAAAACCAAACAACTAAATATAGATCAAGAAAATATTAGAAATTTGAAGTAAATTATTAATTTGTGCTTGTAAAATGTTGTATGTTGGACATCAACTGACACTAACATTTATAATGTGTAAAATTTCTACAACTTGAAGTAACTTTGCATGTTAATAGTAAATATAAGGAATTTTGTAGAATTGAAAGAAGTGCTGCATTTTTGTGTATGGAATTTTTGAGAAATATTCAGTGTTAATCAAAGATCAAATTTAATTCTTGTGCCATAAAACCAAACTAATCATAGATAATAAAAAAAAAATATTAGAAATTTGAAGTAAATTATTATTTTGTGCTTGTAAAATGTTATCTATTGGACATTAGCTAACACTAAAAAATATAATGAGGTATAAAATTTCTTCATGAAGTAATTTTGTAAAGTCAATAGTAAATAGAATCAGTAAAATTGAAAGAAGCATTACATTTTTGTATATGGAATTTTTATGAAACATATTTGTGAAATATTCGGGGTTTAACATAGATCAAATTTGGTTATTTTGCTAAGAATCTAAACCTCACTAAACATAAATTATGAAAATATTAGAAATTTGAAGTAACTTAATAATTTGTGCTTGTAAAATATTTTCTATTGAAGAAACATATAATAGGAATTATATAATTTAGTGTTTAAAACTATTTTTAATCAATGCATTAAATTTTAGGGTGTTAAAATAGGAATTTGTGTTTTATTCATTATTGTTTAGGAATTATTTGTTGATTACTCACATTAAGCAATATAAAAGTGTGTATAGTAAAAAAAAAAATATTTTTTAATAAGAATTATATATTTTTCTATTTCGAATTTAAAATAGCTTTTAAAAACAGATGATATAGGCAATATATGTAATACACCTACTTTTACATTTCTAATATCAGTTAAAATCATTCTGATTAATTATGTAATTGAAACTATGATTATGTTAACATTTCTTCCCATGCATTAAACAATGAAAATAAACAGGAAATATCAATGAAGGAAATAAATCTTATATGTAGATAGATGTTCAGGGGATCAAATTTAAAATTATTTCAGATAATTTTAACATTTGTTTATTTTTTTTAAAGAGCAGTAAAAAAATGTCATTTAAACATTTTATAGGGTAAGGTTGTGGTAAAATCTATGCTATAATAATAGTTAAAAAAAGTTGGAAGAATTATTAGAATGACATTTTCCATGAATTTTTATCAAAAGCAAGTATTTTATGGAATTTTAAATTTATCAAAATAAATAACAAACACTATTATTAATAGGTAAAAAAGAAAAGTAAACTATACAAAATTTTGAAAGTATGATAGTTTTAAATATTATGACACTAGTTTCTAGAGTTTGAGAAAATTGAATAACCATTAAACTAATATTTCAATTTGACACCAGCAAGTGTTCAGAAATAAATTGCCTATTGATTGGTATTTGGTTGCCCATTGCTAAAATACATGGGGAAATGATTGGTATTGGGTCGCCGATTGTTAAAACACATGGGGAAATGATTGGTATTGGGTCGCTGATTGTTAAAACACATGGGGAAATGATTGGTATTGGGTCGCCGATTGTTAAAACACATGGGGAAATGATTGGTATTGGGTCGCCGATTGTTAAAACACATGGGGAAATGATTGGTATTGGGTCGCCGATTGTTAAAACACATCGGGAAATGATTGGTATTGGGTCGCCCATTGATAAAACAGGTCGCGAAATGCTTGGTATAACGTCGCCCGTGATAATAACAAGTCGCCAAAGGATCGGCAAATTCGTCGAAAACAAGTCGGGGCGGCCATCGCGCGGCGAACCGCCGGGGGACATGACCAATGTCGGGGCGAGATCGCCTCCGATCTCGCCCCAATCACGCTCGTTCCGTGGGGCGATGCTTGGCCAATGGTTGGCCAACGATCTTTTGCTGCTTGGGAAGACTAGAAATTGAAGGTATCAACCAAGCCACAAGACATGCCAAGAGGGAGCAGATTGATTATGCTTTCTTGCAGCTATGGAGTCTAGACGAAAGCAAGCGATTCAGGAGATGGAGACCCTTCTGGGTAAGATGAACCTTGTTAGTTCTTGTCAGGACTCGAAATGTGAACACTCTAAGGAACCCTCCCTGAACCTGAGTAATGATAATTTCATCTCTCCAACAAAGAGGAAACTTGCCAGAAATAAACCGGAACCCCCTAAAAATGTAATTAACATAAGCAACAAATTTCAAGTCCTCAATAATATTCCAGTTGAAAATGAAACTACTAACACTGCAGAACATAAAATACCACCAATAATGTTGAAATACGCAGATAACTTTAATGAAATTTTATCCCAAATTGCCAAAACCTGCGGCAAAACTGTCAACAAACTGAATAAAGGGTTCATAAAAATATTCCCAGAATCGGCTGATCAACACAAAGCCATTCAAAATTTCTGCAGGCAGCAGGGTTATGATTATTATATCATAACCCCCCAAAACAAAAGACCATTAAAAGCAGTCATCAAAGGGCTCCCCCATGAATACGACACAAAAATAATAGCTCAAAACCTAGTTGATAGTGGTTTCCCAGTGACTAGGGTTGTTCAACTTACCCAGCTAAGAACTAAGAGACCTCTTCCATTTTATATGGTTGAACTTAATAAAACTGAAAAAGCCGAGGAAATCTTTAAAGTAGAACATCTGGATTACCTTAGTATCACAGTAGAGCCCTACAGAGGTCGCAACCTAGTCTCGCAATGTTATCGTTGCAACTTTTTTCACCACGCAGCGAATAACTGCAACATAAAGCCCAGATGTCTGAAGTGTGGCGAAAGCCACGAAACTAATGCTTGCGCGATAAAGGAAAAAATTGAAACGCCAACTTGCATCAATTGCGGCAAACAAGGGCACATAGCATCTTACCGCGGCTGCGAAGCCTTCCCAAAAATTCAGTCTACGAGAAAAAATAGGGACAACTATTTTCACAAAAACCAAGCTTTGATCAGGCCAAATGTCAGTTTTGCAGATCTTTTTAAAAACACAAGCCATCATGAGATGGCGCCTCCATTACACTCTTACCACACAAGCCCACCAGAGCTGGCGCCACAAACCTATGGTCACAAACAAGCCAACAACACCGTTTTAGAAGGCAATGATTTTGCTGACATTATAGAAGCAATGAAAGAACTGAAAAAGCTAACGACCGAGTACCCTTTACTCTTCTCACAGCTTAAAAAGCTAAAAACCGCAAACACTGTTATGGAAAAACTGGATATACTCATGAAGGCATTCGATAACCCAAGTCAACCTGTCATTAACTAGTTTTCTCCTGCAATAGCCTTCGCATAGTCTACTGGAACGCAAATGGCATTAACAATAAAATAATTGATTTTCGTAATTTTGTAAATAAGTATAACCCCGATGTAATCCTACTGCAAGAAACCCACCTTAGACCACAAATAAAATTTTTCCTGGCAAACTATTTCTCATATTACAGTTACAGAGCTAACCAGGCTGGCGGCGGTACTGCAATTTTAATTAAAAATGGTTTACCTCACAGTGAGGTCCCCCCACCTTTACTACAACACGTAGAAGCTAGCGTGGTAAAATTAAATTTTAAAAATCAAGATCCAATAACCTTAATCTCTATTTATATCCCCCCTAGTGCAGATAATTCCAATTTTATTTTCGACATCGAAAACCTGATGCAAACAGGACCTAATCAAATAATTTGCGGAGACTTTAACGCTCACCACGTTAGCTGGGATTGTAAGCCTAACTGCCCAAAAGGTAATTCCCTAAAATCATTCGCCCTTCAGGTCGGATTAGACATTATAGCCCCGTCCACCCCCACTAGATTTGGGCCTCAATCAGCCAATACAATAGACCTCACCTTAATTAAAGACTTCCTGTACCCATATGAAATTCACTCCTTACCTGAACTTAGCTCTGACCATAATCCCATCTTATTAAATTTTTTCTTTAAATATTCCCTGCCCAATAATCTTAATAAATATAAAACAAACTGGAATAATTTTAAATTAACCCTCAGTCAATCAGAAACCCCAAACATTGATGAATTTACAAACCCACATAAACTTGACCATTTTGTAAACATCTTCGAATCGCAAATTATTAATGCAAAAAATCTAGCCTCCACCCCCATTATAAATAGTCAAAATTTTATTGACCCTAAAATTAGAGACCTAATCAGGAACAGGAACTTTGCCAGGAAAAATTTTCAAAAAACCAGAGACTCAGTTTTCAAGAGACTAATGAACCAAATTAATAAGGAAATTGAAAAACTTAACAATAAAATCCAAAGCAATGAATTTATACACAAATTAATTAGTGTTAACACAGAAGACGGTTCAATCTGGAAACTTGTCAAAACTTTTAAAAGTAAAAAACAAAAAATTCCGGCCCTTAAAGGCCCTGCTAGTATTGCAATAACTGATAAAGAAAAAGCAAACTGCCTGGCGGCTAGCCTTGAGAAACAATTTCAACTTAATGAATTGAGCAATTTCACCACAGAACATAATGTAAATAATACAGTCAAAAGCTTTCTCGACTCATTGCCACAAAAATTTATTGATATTCCCCCTCCCTCAACTGATGAATTAAAGGATCATATTAAAAAACTTAATATCAAAAAAGCTCCTGGCCTTGACAGTATTAACAACAAAATGTTAAAAACACTTCCGGACAATTACCTAAAATTTTTAATTAATATAATTCATAGCATTCTCAAATTAGGACATTTTCCCATGTTATGGAAAACAGCTGCAGTTATCCCCATATTAAAACCAGGAAAAGACCCAACTGATCCCTGCAGTTATAGACCCATATCCCTACTCTCCTCTGTCAGCAAAATTGCTGAACAGATAATTCTCAATAGATTAAATAATTACCTAGAAGAACATAATATACTAACACCTGAACAATTTGGATTTCGCCGTAACCTATCTACAACCCACCAATTAATTAGAGCAGTAGAATTCATTGAGGAAGGTTTTGAAAATAAACAAAAAACTGCAGCGGTTTTCCTTGACATTCAGAAAGCTTTTGACAGAGTTTGGCAAGATGGTCTTATATACAAGCTAATTAATTACAACATACCCCCACACCTTATCAAAATTATAATTTCTTACCTCAGTTACAGATCCTTTAAAATCAAGATAAACAATGAATTTTCTGAAGTAAAACCTATTCTTGCAGGTGTACCTCAAGGATCTAAACTTGGGTCAATTTTATTTTCCTTGTTTATTAATGATATCCCCAAGCAATTTAACACTATGTTGTGCATGTACGCTGATGACACTGCAATACTAGCTAGAAACAAAAATCAAAATTTCATTACCATAGCTTTAAACCGACATATTAAATCTCTTGAGGACTGGTTCGTCAAATGGAAAATTGAAATAAATGCTAGTAAAACTGAAGCTATAGTTTTTAATAAAAATAACTGTAAAAAGAATTTCTCCCCAGTTAAAATTAAAAATCAAACTGTCCCGTGGTCTAAGGAATGCAAATATTTAGGCGTTATTCTAGACAGTAAATTAACTTGGAAACCCCACTTTATTTACACAGCTAAAAAGTTTCGAGACCTAACTCGTAAATTTTATCCCATAATTTCTCGAAACTCCAAAATGAGTAGACAAAATAAAATGCTTATTTACTCTGCCTACTTGCGTCCAGTATTAACTTATGCCTACCCTGTGTGGGGATATGCTGCCAAGACTAATCTTAGACTTATTGAACGCCAGCAAAATAACTTAATTAGAAATTTCTGCAATATGAAATACTACATGCCCAATACAAATATGTACTTATGTCTAGACTATTCCCCTTTAAAAAAAATTCATTAAAATTCTAGCCACTTTCTTTAAAAACATGGATAAGAATGAAAATGAAGCAATAGCTAAAATCCCTAAATATAAACCATCTACAAACTCTAGAAGACCCCGTAATATACTACTTTAATTTATCTCAGCCCTTTAGTTTTTCTTCCTAACTTTTATTTTTTCAAACTCAAATTAAACAGTATCTCAATAGCCAATTCTAGCTCACAAGAACACAAGAAGTAAAAACTTACTAAGCCCAACGGCAGCGTACCCCCCCCCCCCCACCCTCACCCTAATATCAGACAATCACAATGAGTCCTGACACTCGTCATCTCCAAATTTCGTCGAAGACGGCCACGGCAAAGTATAGACAGCAAAGCACTGTGAAGTCTCTCCTTACCGGGGATAAGCCCCTGCCGGGGCTAGGCGCCCCGTCAACCCAACCATCAAACTGCAGGGAAGAGGTATTGCCAAAAGCGATGAAATAAAGAGATGCAAAGATGCTATATTTTATGGGAAGAAGAAAGTAACAGAAGTCCGCTACATGATAAGAAAGGACCCCAACAGCCGGGAACTGGCCGCCCTAGTGAAAAACGCCCAACAAGAGCTTAATAAACTCTACGAAAAGCTCCGAATCTTGACAGTAAATCAACATTAAGGACCAAGGAATGACCCAGACCAGCCTGCTCCTAGACCAACCACCAAATCCGTTGTTTCCGCGGACTCATCACCCGAAAAAACTCCACAGAAGAACACAGATGCCACACAACCCGATGAAGATATGAATGTCGACGACTTCATACCAGTATCCCCAAGGAAAACAGCGAAGAGAACTCTCTCTACAACTAATGAAAATGACATTGAGACTGCGAATAAATACGCCCTCTTGGAAGACGATAAAAAGCAAGAAATCACACACTCTGTAGATCCCAAAAAGTCAAAAATCCCAGCCATCAATCTGAAAATATCCGAAAACTACAGCATTATACTGCAAGAAATCTGTCGACAATTCCCAAGAACCGTCAAGACCTTCAGAAATAACTATATCCAAATCTCGCCATATGCCAAAGATGAAAGAGATAAGATTCTCACCCTCCTAGATGAAAAGAATCAAGAATATGTTCTCTCTGAATCTTTTGAAGACCGCCCACTTAAAATCATCATCAAGGGTCTCCCAGTCAACATGGAAAGAAGTGTAATCAATGAAGAACTTAGAGAAAGGAACTTCCACCCATTAAGAATCTCCCAGCTGAGAAATTTTCGTGAGAAAACCCTCTACCAGATTTTCATGGTTGAACTAAAAAGGACTGAATCTGTTCAAGATATCTACAACCTGAAATCAATATCTTTTCTAAAGATCAGAGTTGAAACCTACAGAAAAAGAAACAAAGCCACAATGTGCTACAACTGTGCTGGTTTTTATCATAGTGCAAGAAACTGTAAATGCACCCCCAAATGCATCAAATGCAACGGCAAGCACCCTACGAATAGATGTGACATAAAAGAAAAGATAGAAGAACCTGTCTGTATCAACTGCCACCAAGCTGGACACCTCGCCTCTTGGCGTGGATGCAAATCCTACCCAGTGATCAAAATTAATCCGGAGATAAGAAAATCCTACGCAGATGCTGCAAAAAACAAGTTCAGTAATCATCAATCGATCGCTCCTGACCCACCCAAACAAGGAAACCCAACCACCCCTGAAAACAGGCCTATTCAAGATCTCTTGGATTCAATAAGAGAAATCAAGTCTATGCTGGCGGAATTTCCTGGCCTTCTCAATGCAGCGAAAAAGATCAAAGTGGCTAAGACAAAAGAAGAAAAGAAACTCATCTTAATTAATGCTCTGTTAGAATAATCACCCAGCTCTGCTCTCTTGCAGCGCTGTTACGCCTCCCTTAACCTCGCCGTCTCCTGATTGGTCCTGACAAGTTTCTCCCAGTATCCTGCACCTCATTGGCTCCTGGCTACTAATCTGAACCCCGAAAACCAGTGCTCCCTTCTCCTGGCTTCACTCCTGTGGTGTCATCTTAATAATCTCTCATCATCTACCAGTACCTTGAACTAATAAGAACATTTTTATTCACCCCAAAGTTTTATTTCTTGTTAGATTTACTGATGGTGGGGCCTGCGGCCCCAATGAGCCGTAATCCCTCTCAACAAGGGAAGGGAAGAAGTCGTGTATATCGTCAGAAGTTGTATGAATGGTCAGAAGTGGGATGTGAGAGGAGTCGGAGTCGCCGACACGTAGAGAAACTGGAGGATTACACAGCAAGAAAGCTGCTGAACTAGCGAGTAAATGCCCTGCATTATTACGATTAATTTGCGATATTTGTAGAAGAAAAATTTTGTAACAATACTTTAATTTTTCAAATTCCAGGAAACGGCTCCGATCTACTACTTCTGTGAACTGGGTCGTTTCATGCATTTTATATTGAAGAAAACGCGAATCTTTTCAGATTATCCTTTTGTCTTTCTCAAGCAGGTAAAGTAACTACCAAGGTCTATGCTATTCTACACGATTGAATGGCACGTATCTCCAATCCGCTGTTTAGAGTGGATAAAGTACAATAAATCTTTATCTGATGTAAAAAGCATGTTGCATTGGTCCTTCCCATGTATTACTACATACAATGCCCTCTCGTGGGAAAATAAATTGAACTTCATTGAAAATTCGGTTTCTCTTCGGCCATTCATCCCCGAAATTACATTACATGCATTTTTACATTTATCGATCTACCCGCAAATGTTAATATTACTAATACCGAATTCTAATCGTAATAAATTGACACAATTCTGATTATCTATCCAATGAATTTTTTTCTATTGACATTTTGAACATATTACTATCTTTCATGCCTTCATACTGTGGCAGCGGATTTTCGGCAGTTGTAGAAATTAAAACCAAATATAAAAAGAAGTAATAATTAAAGAAGTCTATGCGTGCTGAAAATAATTAAAATTGACCTGCAATCGAAATGAAACGAGCACTTCAAACGTCCTTTATTATAAATATTTTTAAATGTTTTGCAAAATTCTAATTAATTATAAAAAAAATGTGAAGTTTTTTTTTCTGGGGAGGGGGGGGGACCTCTTTCAGAAAAAAAAAAAAGAGCGTTTTTCTTTTCCAAAATTAAATCAATGTAATTAAGATGGCAAGTCTGTATTCATAATTTTTCTTTCACCATTTTTTTTTTCTATTTATATTAAATAGTAGGAATGAATAACCAACCAGCTAAAATGGTATTCCCAAAAATTTCTGGCCTGCTCTCTAATAAAGGTGTTATCCCGGAGAAAGCCTTACGTGGTAGTCACGAAATGTTAACCTTTGGTGTGAATCTAGTATTTTCAATGAATCTACCTTGGCGAGCTGTTTTTGGCGAGTTAATAATATCCGAAAATGGAATTTGCCCAACCCATTTAAACCAAAATCTAACAATTGTAATCACGAAACCCTATGCCAAATTTGTACTGAAGTCGTTGCGTCTTCTGAAAGCACTCTTTGGATTCGTCTCAAAAGGTGCACACAATAGAGATGCTAAATAAGTCTGCGAATCGAATTTTATCCATACAATTTTCTTCGCTTTGTAGTTATTCTGTTAACTTATATTCAAACAGCTGAACAGACTGACTTCCATTGAATGGCTTTGACTCAAATTGGATAGAAATCTAAAAATGAGGTGTAAAGATCATATTCCAAATTTCAGCCTTCTAGCTCAAAGCCTTCCTGGGTTATCTTTGTCATAGAGAGACATAATCCCTAAAATATGCTTATCGAACTCATGGAAATCTAAAAAGTGAAAATCTCGAGTTTTTGAACGTTTACAACACTTTCTCTATACTTTGTATACCAGAAAGGGAAGAAGTATTTCTATGCTATGAGAAGAAAAACAGGGAAAACTTTTTCTTTAGTTTACGCATTATATTGACACTTCTAATACATATTCGAAAAGTAAATGCATTATTTACATAAATATTTCAGTGAAAATCTAATGAAAGTACTCAGAATTATCTCCAGCACTGATGATTTTTCCGTTTTCTATATTCTCGGAATTAGTTTTTGAAGAAAAAGTTAGAAAAAAAAAGTATATGCACTAATATTAATTCCATATCAGCGTATTCAGCTTTCCACATCATTTTTGAGAAATGAGTTCTCAAACAGCTTCTTTGATTCGGCTGTTTATGTATTTTCAATTTCGCATCTTTTGCTTCGACAGAAAAACATCTGCTTTATTGAATACTTGCAGGGCGACCAGCTAGTTTGCCAGAAATATTGATTGTATTTCGTTTCAGTTAAATCTTTTTTGATGTTACATTGTGTTTACGATTTGGTTAAAGCCGTTTTATTTTAATTGTATTACTTCTTCCCTGCTCATTGCACCGCCGATATGAATCTTCCTAACGGAAACCGGTCAGATGTCATAATGCTGTCACAAACGCGAATGTCCGTTTAGTAGTTTCCGCGGTATCAGTTTTTATTTGTCTTACAGATATAGTAAACAAAATCCTCCATCTTTAAATTTCAACAATGAAAGAAAATAGCAGTATTAAATGTTTGATGAAACAATGAAAAAAGGTTTGAATTTCATGTCAACAATGTAATTATGGTTGGAAATTAATTTTAAATGTTTGTCAAAATCTGGAAAACGTGCACTATTAATTTGGTGTCATTAAAAAGAAAATATTTGGAATTTTGAAACCGTCTAAAAAGTATTTCTGCGCAATAATATTTTCTGAAGTTAAAGCGGTAAAATCTCACTGTTAACGAATTACTGCGAAGAGCACATTTCCACCCCAAATTTAGTAGTTGTAGGTCTGTAGAGCATCAGAAAATACTTATACATTCTTCTTTATTAGTAGTACAAATTCATTTATTTATTCATTGCTAGAGAAAAAAAAAATGTATACAGCCATTTTTCTAAAATATTATTCTAATAAAAAATATTTCTTAAACGACCTATTCATTATTAATCATAACTAAAAAACGATAGACGTTGATGATATTAAAAATATTGTATTTTCACAGGTTTCACTGGGCGAAAAATTTAATATAAAAAATGCAAGCTAGATTTGAACTTAGTTCAAAAGAAAACCCAGTAGCAACAAAAATCTTCTTTAAATATGGTTACGCTGTTGTAATGTTAAAAAAAAAAAAAAAAAAAAAAAAAAAAAAAAAAATGCATTATTTTAAGTCATCTTCCAGAAAATAAAATCGCGAAAATCTGAAAATCATTTAAGCAATATAATTAATAAGAGAATGCTTAGCAACGTGAATATTGCTATACAGTTATATGAAGAACAGTAATTGGATATAATTATAATTAATGAAGAGCGAACACATAGAGAAATTTTAGAATTGTAGAAAAACTATCGATTTCATCAAATTTTGAGCGAAATGTGAATTGCCTTTACGAGATTCACAACGAAAATTTATGAGTGACTTTATCGAGGATTTACTAGCAGGTTCTATAGAAGATTCCATGGTCATTTTAATCAGCTTCAGTATCTAAAAAAGCACCTAAAGCTATTCAAAATGAATTATTTTGGCAGCATGTCGAAATTATGGAAATAAGTGAATCGAATTTTTCAGCATTAATTACCGTTGACTCAACAGATATTTCCAAAAGAAAAACTCAAAAAGTTCTCGCGCTCCATTACTTATACAATGTAAAAGTACATGAAAGACTTGGAAGTTGTGAATTTTGAAATTATCATCTTCGAATCTAGGTAGAATTTATTACATATTTTAGTAATTTAATGTATTGAATTAACAAACGCATTTCATATTTGGCTTTCAAGTTAAAAATTTTAATATATTTATAAATTAAATATTTTTTTAAAAAATTCCAATTTCCCGTTAAAAACTTTTTACTATTAACTTCTGAACTAATGAATCGTACCTGGATTTTTTTACAGTATTGATTCAAAGAATATCTTGTGTAATAAATCATGTACAATATTACTTTTACTTTTATGATCGAGTTGAAAGTATTGGACTTATCACAGAAAAAAAGAGTGGAGCATTTCTGATGGTTTGGATAAAAAAAAAAATCATGACACATATTTTGTGCCAGTTTTGAAAGTCATCATGAGATGTCAATAATAGTCACGTTTATGTTTTTCGAAAATACATAGGTTAGTATGTAATGATTTGAAAATTCTCCCAAGAATAAAACTGCATATTCATACAAAATACTAATTGCCTAATGGTTTCTGCATGTTTTTTTAGAATGCACTTGTTGTTTTACTTCCACTAAGAAAAGAACAAAACAAAGTTTTATTATGTGACTTCCATAAAAAAAATTATGTATCGATTTATAATAAGATAAATAATTTTAAAAAAAACCACGTTATTAAAAAACAAGAAAGGAAAATTGAGCTAAAAACCTTTTAGAAACATTGTGCGCTTAAAATAGTTTGTTTGTTTGTTTTCATTTTTATTCTTTTCTCTCTTTTAAATTATAATTTGTAGTCAATAATTATAAAATATATAGAGTCCTGGCATCATTTAAAAAAATTTATTAAGTGCCATAACTAGTGTGGGATTGAAATATATTTAAAATAAATCGACTATCTGAAAATTATGCTCAAATGTATTAAAATGGCGCACTCACTTCAAAAGTGCATAAACACTCAAAATTCTTTAAAGGCTTTGGCACATTATGAACGAATGAAAAAATTCAAACTTTACAAACACTTTTCATTTACTTCACGTAGATATGTTGTTTATAAACATGCAACTAAAAGCGAGGATTTTACATGTAATCAAACTTAAAATAATCTCTAAGCATCAAAAATGATTTTTGTACTAAAAATTTAACAATTGAAGGGCTTCATTACTAAATCATGAGGCTTCTGAAAACACTTCGGAAAACTGTTATAGAAGAAAGAGACTTTAAACCCTCTTATAATTCAGTTACTTGAATTAATCTCAAGAGCAGGAACAAACGCAATGAAAATACAACAATACATAAAGTTCAGCATTTGTCTTAATGGATTTTTTTTTTTTTTTTTTTTAAGAATCGCATTATGCAAAAAGGATTTCGAAATGAAATTTGTGACCTACATTTGTTACTCATGAAATAACCATTATCAAGTTTACTACTGTTCAGTTGTTACCAAAATTCCTTCAAGAGTTTTTAAAAATACTTTTTAATTTAAGTTACAAACAAATAGAGCGATTTAACATATTCTAAGAATAGATTTCTTACTTCGTTAAATGTGTTTATAATATTCTCATACATCATGAAAGGTAGCATACATGTCTGTCAATGAGGGTTTTCTACTTAGTTTCATTGTACAGTAAATGTCATCTGATATGTCATCTCATTTCAGTATTAAAATTGACGGCTGCCTCCTTTTCTATTCTCCCTGAAAGTTTTTCTTATAATCTCTAAAAATGTAACTGTCTTATTAACAGTTTTTCTTATAATCTCTAAAAAATATAACTTGTGTAAAGTTATTGGTGAACAATAATTCCGAAAGATGAGAATCTTTGGCGATGTTTCGGGCAATTAATGGCTGCTATTACACAAGTACCAGAACACCGAATGTGCACTTTGGCCCTTTTTTCCCCGACAGATTAAACCTAAAATTTCATATAGAACTGCAATTTCAGACAAAAAGTAACACATTATATTTCATACATTTAAATCATTGCTTTTTTGAGTTATCACACTTACATGCTGGTGAAAGTACAGATAGATAGACAGACGGTCAAACTTTTGCAGCATTTAGTTCTAAATTTGATAAAAGACAATTTGACAGATTAGATAATAAATCTGTGCACCAAATTTTATCTCTCCAGCTCTCTTCATTTCAACTTATATCGGAGACTTCCTTCAATGTAAAAATTTGATAGAAATTTTGAATACAAAATTCTATCAAATTTTGAAATTTCCTTCAAAATTTGATAGAAATCTTCAAATTTGTAATAAAAACCAAACACCAAATTTATTTCTTCTAACTCAAATGTTCTTGAGCTATCAGGTTCACAGATAGGCGGATATAATTCCAAAAATGTGTTCTTAGTGTTTTTAGGAATCTGGAAGGTCTGAAATGTGGAAATACATCAAAATCTCGAATTTAGGATTGTTGGAAATTAAAATTATTATTCGTTTTGACGATTCTTTTCGTATAGGAGAAAGGAAAAATGAAAGGAGCTCTGTAAATAACATTTGCCATATGATTTCATCATAAGATATTTGAATTCGATGATATTTTAGATTATACATGGAGAAAAAGTGACTGCCTGGTGGAAAAACGCGTATTTCGTTGCATGTGCATGCAATGACTCAAACAAGTGTAAGTGAGATAAAAAAAATTGTTGATGAGTGTTGCATTTGACCTTCACTCAGTGAAAAAGAAGAATTCAAAAATGCTTAGTAAATTGTAAAAGATTTTCTTCGTGTAAATATAGAAGAAAATTGAAAAGAGAATACTCTTACCATTCATTTACTTGTTTGAAATTTTTCTTTTGAAAATCTAAGTATTTAAATTTTTTTTTCAGTTATTAATACGTTCCTAATCATCTTTTTTGCACTGTAATTCATATCATGGGAGAAATTTATTAAATACAATTTTCGATTTCCTGTTCTAAAGTTGATTGTTTTTTATACAATTGCATATACAAATTGAACTTAATGATATTAAATGGATTTTATTCCACGACTGTTTTATTCAATTTTCGCACTATTTATACGGAAGCATCAGAATCCACTTCACTCAGTGTTCAAGTTCTAGAAAAAGTAATACCAGCATTGATATTTTTCAAAAGCTGTTGTCTTCTCAGAATTTTTGAGGAAACATACTTCAGGCCTTTTGCACTTCTACCTTTTCACTGATTGAATTCAAAATTAGGCACAGCTACACATTCTTTATAAAAATACCACATTTAAAATTTATTAATTCTGATTCTGTTTTGGGATCATAGCGTTTTTATAAAAATGGGAAGGCAAGCAGACTGTATAACATTTCCAGCAATTACCAAATTTCAACTACCTAGCGTGCCATGTTTTTATGTATTAATCGGCACTTCTTTCTAAATTTAATAGATATCTTGAATTAAAGTGTAAAGACCTCATTCTAAATTCATCCGCCTAGATTGTTGCATTTTTAATCATCCAGATTCTGTAAAATTTCGGCGACTGAAGCTTTTCAGTCGCCGACTGAATTCAGGCAGCATAGCATAACCTGTTGTACGGTACTGCCCAACAGGCTGTATACAACGGTATTGTGCAGTATTATATGAAATTATACAATATTCAACAATATTATGTAATAGTGCCAATATTGATCAGTGTCATACAACATTGTACAATATTTGTATGCTACTAAGGAATCAGGAAAAACCATTTTTAGGATTATATCTAATGGGGGGGGGAATGAATACTCATTTTACTTTGATATGCTATCTAATTTCATACGAAAAGCATGTGACAAACTATTTCTGTATTGTTTTCAAATATAAAAATAGTACCACCACTTTTTTATTTATTCAAATAGCTTCTTTAGGTAGATTATTCGTTGTTGCTTTCTGCTAATTTTGAAGCTGCTGTATGTTTATACCCTCGATCGTGCTTATACTCTGGATCGAATTAAATAAATAATATCAATGAAATGCCTTTAAAAACGTTTTAAATTTTGATGATGCAGTATTTTTTAAAATCTGTTGCATTTACAACTATACCATATATCAGAGTGTAGTAGAATACTCTTGTGCGTTAAGAATAACGCAATCTGGGGTGGAAAAGCGCGCAGTGCAACAATTATCAAAGCCACAGGGGAAAATATCAAGTATTCCATTCTTAGTTTTGATAAGCGATTGCAACGCCCTCATTCTTGGAAATTAGAACTAGACACTATGAATATTGCCGCTACGAAAACCAAGCCATATCTGTTGCTGAAAAAAAACTCGTATAATTTAAGATTCTGTGAGTGAGAATGGCATGTCTAAAATACGTTTAAAAAATTTCATCAACTGCGATTTAAATATGTGAAGATTGTATAGCATTTTAAATAATCACTCTTGTTTTGCATATATAATCATAAACTCTCGTTTTATTTTTTGGCAGTTGCTATCGTATTTCAAACTGCGTATCACAAAAAAATTCAAAAGCATAAGAGATATTTGGCAAAATATCTCTTATGCTTTTGAAATTTTGATAGACTTGCATGTTGGTAGAATGTTTGCTTAAAAGACTTGGTAAGAAAATTAATCAAGATTATCAGTACTATATATTTGACTACTGCTACTAAAAACCTTATTGTTATTATTATCATTGTTATTGTTGCCATAATATTGTTGTTATTATCATAACATATTATGAATTGTTATAAATTCTAAGTTACGCTTCTTTTATCAGTGGCATCAAGATTTGATTGATATCTACACTAACTCAAAAAAGTATTGGGACACAATACAAGATTTGATCGAAATATATAACTTAAATATAAAAATAAAACTAAAAAGAAGTATATCACGTTTTGATAAAAGTAAATCATAATACATCAAACAAAATTGCAATTAAGTAGTAATGCAATTATGATTACAATTGTAAGTAAGATAAATGAAGTCAGAAAATATATTCAAAAAAATATTGGGACACTGCCCAATAAATTAATAAAATAAAGTATGAACTTAATAATTGACACCTTCTTGGGCCAGTTTTGCACTTCATGACCTCTCGCAGTCATTTTGACATGTTTTTGAGTCAGTTTTATGTGCTCCCTGATCTTGGCCTACTCTTCGATCTGATATTTTCTTGATTCATAGAAATATTCTATTCATTGATTTATTATTTATGTTTTGATTCATTATCCTGACATAATTTAAGATGTCTTCATACCCCCAAGTTTCTCGCACTTTGTTCTAAATTTTGTTTGAGAACGTCCAGGTAGTCGTATTTATTTATTATACCATCTAAAAAGTCTACATTCCCCACACCTGAAGTTGCCATGCAATCCCCTATTAATTGATTGCAATTTCCATATTTCCGTCAATTTTTAATATTTAATTATATATTATTATATTAATAAGCCATTAATTTTTGATATTCTATTCTGTATTTGGGTACATCAAACTTTTTGCTTGGCATCCGATCTGAAAATGTTATATTTGTTTTTCTCCACAAAAATGACAATTTTCCAAAATTCTTTTGGCTGCTTTACGTACACTTTAGCATATGCCAATCTAACTTTTCGATCTGCTTTCCTGGCGTAGGGCTTTCTACGAAGTACCGTACCATGATATTAACGTTTTCTTAAAACATTTCTGAAAGTTTCAGGGACATATTTTCACATTCCATAGTTCAATTTCACTGCGTCAGTTCTTGGTTTGATGTGAACTTGTCTCTCTTCACGTTCATTAAATGTCTTGAAACACTCAGATCTTAGCTTATTTTTAACACTATTTACTTTCTTGAATCTGCGAATAATATTAAGAACAATAGATTTACTGAATATCTTCTATATAATGAAATGATTTTCCCTTATTATCAGTTTTTGTATATCAAAAAAAAAAAAAATCTTTGTTTATTTCCATTATTTCATACGCAACTTTTCCTATGGATCTTTTGTGTCTAAAACTATCAACAAAAACTATAAAAAAAGGGACAGTAAATTGCACTTTATTTATACGTTATATATATCTTAAATTTCTCATTTAAAAAGGAATTAATACTTTTTTGACAATTATTTGCGTTTAAATTACTGTTATTTGTACTTTAATTTAATGAAAAAATTTTGTAATATATATATATATATATATATATATATATATATATATATATATATATATATATATATATATATATATATATATATATATATATATATATATATATATATATATATATATATATATGTATGTATGTATGTATGTATGTATAACATATAAGGCACTCTAAATCAGAACTGGCCTCTTGTAAAATGAAATGAAATTTTCTGCTTGAGAGTCTCTGTAATGATTAATGTTTTGTATGCTTTAACGAGGGTTTTATAAATAATTCAATATATGGAATGTTCTCCTTTATGCAAATCATTTTAATCATCAGTCTTTAACTTGAAGAATTTTCTAAATTAAGATATTTTGGCTAGTTAATAATAATAAGCTTAAAATTTAATTTATTTAATAAGATATTAGTTTATATTATTTTATTACAGATATCAAAATATTTTTTTCTGCCTTATTAACAGAACTTAAAACAAGGAGTTTAATTTATTATTTATAAGTCGCCTTCGCCGACCAATTGTTCGTTCACGATAGTATTTACAGCATTCATTTAGGCTTACTAACCAGCTTTGGTGAAGTAGTTTTTATCATACCAATTGGAAGTACTATTTTAAATTATGCTTGAGCTGTAAATTATTCTAATTTCTATATAATGAAAGTGGCGAAATGAATCGCCAAAATCGGTCCATTTGTTGAGAACGGTGTGAAAGGTATATTTGCAATACATATCTAGAAAATGACGGGTAAAATGCAATAGGTGACCTTGATGATTTATCTGAACTCATGGGCCTTGAAGTGAAATAAAAACTATTGAAATCAGTACACTGATTGGGACTGGGGGATTTATACTTTGGTTTTACTAATTATTTTAAATATATTAATGATTATATCAGCCATCGATTCATTTCTTTGCATTGTATTGGTGATGTGACTACTTTGAAATTTGGTATTTAGTCTTTATTCCAAATTTGTATATTTGATTAAATTTTAACAGAATTCCATTCAGAAGTTTGTCTATCCGACATACAAGATAGCTACGAATCGAAGAGAGTCAGATCGATAAAATTTGATACTCATATTTACCATTTAAAAAATAGATGTGCATCAAATTTCGGACCAAATTCTTCAAAAGGTTGTCTGTCTTACACAAGAATGCAAATGCCTTAACTCAAAACGCCTTAAAATTTGAAATTTGGTATTTGATTTTTGTGACAATTGTAATTGTATTTTTGCTTTAATCGGTCGGGAAAAAAAGGCATCCAAAATAGACATTCAGTCATCTGATGCTTGTGTGCTAGCAGTGATTAATTGCCAATAAATCCGCATCATTCGTAATGACAAAAACATACGATTACATTTATTAGAGAGCATGCGAAAAGGCTTCAGGAAGACCATCCCTCTAGTTAATGCATGCGATTCTTATGCTTTCGGTGGGATGAGAATGCAGAATTTTCTTTGACTACAAATTTTATACATATCAACGATTTCGGAGTAATTGCCGAATTCCAATTAGTTTGCCCACTTCTGTTTTGAGTAGTACAGACAGATATAATCCCCAATTTTTTAAAAATTCTCATTGAGATTCAGAATTTGAAGATCCATTAACAACATGCAAACGAATTTTTTTCAGTAATATGATTATTTATCTTTGTCTGCTACATGTTATTTTGTAGGATTCGTTTCTATAATATAAAAATACAATTCCTTTTTCCCCTTTACGCCATTGTTTTACTTCCCACGAAATAAAATTATGAAATCTTTCATGCTGTTTCAGAAATATATATTTTCTAATTAGTCCAACTGCATTGACGTTGAAAATACAGTAAAAAAAATTTTTTACTGAACATTTATTTAGTAGCTTTATTTCAATTTATTATGATGCATAATAATTAAAAGATTATTTTTAAATACATTTTTAAAAATACTAAGCAGTAAAAAATTGAATATAATTATTTTCTACAGTTTTGTTTAGTTTTTAATTTCTAATTCGGCATAAATAATATGGTATCTGATAATTAATTTTTTTCTCTGAAATTCACTAACCATATAACGCTACTAATATCGAAACAAACATTAATTCAATATTTGTTGATTTATAACCTAGCCCTTAACCTAGTTAACGGAGAATACACAACTGCCAGGATTTGAAAATTTTATTGATTTAGATGTCAATGAAAATTTCATTACAAAACATTCCTTCGTTACAAAATATGAATAACATTACACTTTCTTAAATTAATGTTATTAAGTAATGCACAGTGGATTACTTTTTAAAAAATCTTAAAAATTTACTAGAGTTCTGCATTAAGAATTTATTTTGATAATATCTGAAAACTCTGAGAGGCTAATTATATTTCAATGCTTTGAAGCAGTTCTTATGAAAGAAACAAATAATATAAGGCTACAATAGTAATCACTATTTCGTTGAACATATTTATAATAATTTGCTTGCATATTTGAACTTTTATATATATTATTAATTAGCTACTTGCGATGCAAAGGATTCACAGATGCGCGTGCCATTGAAACTCCGAGCAAGCTCACAAAAAAATTTGGATACCAAATAAAAACCGGAATAACATTGATATTTTCTCAATGAATATTTTCGACTAAACCTTTGCTCAGGCAAACAATCTCAATAGACAGGTTGCGAATGTCTTACTTCTGCGATGATTGTCTTACAACAGGTCGTTGACAATTTTGTGACAAAAGACTAATTCGGTACGAATAATTCCGAATAGCGCGGCACGTCTTTCTAGCGCAAAAGATTAAGTAGGTTTTGATCTTGTGATCCTTTACGGTGAATTTTCTTTTCTTTTCATGGATTCTGACTGATCATCATCATAAAATCCACGGTGTTGAGTGTAATAGGTAGAATGATAGCTACATTTTAACAGAATTTGAGCCACAGTCGTAGAAAAAATTATATGTAAACTCTGTTCCTTATTTCCTTCGGCATACTTAGTTTTTTCTTTTTTTCCCCGTTAATTTACTCTTTGTTGTCGCTTTTTCTGGAAGAAATGTGGGAACTGCCGTAGTATTTGTTGAGCGATTTTTGTTCCAAACAATTATTAGATTATTGTTACCTTACTAATTGTATTCCACTTCCTGACTGTGGAATTAACTGATAAGTGATCTTTGTTCCAGACAATCATCGTACTCCACTTCTTGAGTGTAGAATTAATTCACTTCTATTGAACAGAAAATGACCGTTGTGGACAGTACTCGTTATTTCATCAGATTTGAATGACTTCAGACTATTTTGCTGACACTGAAATCTGTGTGTGTTTTATTATAGACACTGAAATCTGTGTGTGTTTTGTTATAGACACTGAAATCTGTGTATAACAATGCGATTTGTTGCAGGAAAATTCTTATTTAATCAATGTATTTTGAATCTGCATACAGCAATCATCACTTTCTAGCTGCCTTTATCTACAAGGGTAATTTTTCCTCTTCCTAGTAGTACACTAATATTGTATGCCATCGGTTAATATTATATAATATTGTAGCATATTGAATAATATCATATAATATTGTAACGAAAATACAAATAGTACAAAAATTAAAATAATTTAAATTACCAATATAATAAATTTAATTTATTCATGACTCTTGAAACTAAATTCTTTTTAATACTGCTTATTTTCAAAAATACCTCCACTTCTACTTTAATACTTTCCATCCATTAGAATGAATGCAATTTTTTGGAGTTCTTGATTATTAATCTATTTCAAGATAATATTAAAATGTTTTCTGTATTCCATTGAAGGCTTTAATTTCTTTATAAAATGTATCTTCTACACAACTGAATAGTAACCATAAACAGCAAATCTAACCACTCGGCAACTCAGAAATCTGAATGACCGAACAGCTGTGGTGAGAACTGTACAACTCCTCCCTAAGGAGACACATTTCATCATCATTAGAGAATAGCTGAAATCAAGTCACTTTTGTACCCATCAGGGCTGCGAGAACCAACCATTCTGGAAATTTCTTATCCCCATGTGTGGAATGTTTCCTTCGGAACTGAATTGAATAGTACATTTCATAATTTGTGGTGAACCAATCTCTCCGTGCGGTTGCTTACCCTTGTGCATGCGCAAGTAATTCAGTTGCCAGGCGAGAGCGGATGTCTAAGGGATTTCCTGTTTGAGAAGAGTACGCAAAAACGATGTAAGACGCGATGTAAATAAAGTGTGTGGATTTTAATCAGAATGGTTCCTTGGCGTTTTATTTCTGTAGATAGAATTTTAACAACCTTCTGATACAGCAGTTTATATCCCATAATGATGACTTGGACAACTTGAAAAAAAAATCTTCGCTACTACCGCTTTCGTTTTCCCAGCATGGCTGAAGTAAGCGTTGTAAGAATTCACCCCTACAATTTTAGCGATCGACATCTGTGGTTTGCTATGTGTGAAAGAACTTTTGAGCTTGGTGTATCGAAACCAGTAACTAAAAGCATAACGAAATTCAATAACATCGTATAGAATTTGCAGCCGGATGCCGTTGCTATAATACGAGATGTCATCATAAATCCTGATGCAGTCTATCCGTATACTACAATTAAAACGCATCTTATTCAAAGATCCGGTGAAAATAACTATCTGGTGAGGAATTAGGAAATGGAAAAACCTTCAAAATTATTAAGGACTATGAATCGTCGTGCCGCTTCTCATAACATTCCGAAAGAACTTTTGCTGGAACTTTTCTTACAAGAAATGCCAACTTCTGTTCAAACTATTTTGGCATCAATTACACCAATAACCACGGAAAAAGCCGCGAAAATTGCTGATCGAATCCTCGAAGTGAACTCTTCGAATGTATCCCTGTTCAACTAATGCAATATCTTCAATCGGCGAAAATCGGATTCTTCAGGAAATCGAAAGACTTAATAGGAGAATCGACGAACTTTTAATTAAATACAAGATTACAGAAGTCACTCTCATCTACGCAGACGTTCATCTTCCCGTCCTAGAGACTCAAATATATGTTGGTACCATAGGAAATTCCAAAAAGCAGCAAGGAAATGCATTTCTCCATGCAGTTTTTCAAATAATTAATTCAGCGAAGAATAAAAGCGCCTACCTCATGTTTCGTTTCCTCATGTCGTTTATTTATCAAGGAAAGATCATCAAACATTTCTTTTCTCATCGTTACAGGATTTGATATTAGTGTACTTTCTGCATCATTTGCCGAGAAAAAGAAGAAATGTGACTGTCGGCCGCGAACACATCTCCCATCAATGTACATATACGGTAAGAGACTGTTGACTCTAGATTTGAATTGAAGAAAGTATTTCGATGGCCTTTTCTGATTGCATCTGTTTCGATGCCTATCATAGGAGCTGATTTTTTACATTATTTTAATATTTCACCAGATCTTCGAAACAGACAATTAATAGATAATGGGACCAAATAAAATACTCGTTGCAAGCTTGTACCATCTGAAATTCATTCCATTAAACTTATTTCAGGCGAGAGTATTTTTCACGATGTTTTAAGGGAGTTTTCTGAAATTGTTAAACCCCCTTCCTTTTCTAAAGAAATCAAACATAATATAAACCATTATATCGAAACTTCTAGTCCATTTGTTTTTGTCAAGGCTAGACGATTAATTCCTGATCGGTTAAAAGCAGCAAAAGCAGAATTTCAGCACATGCTTGATTTGAACCATATTAGATCTTCTAAAAGCAACTATGCATCTCCTTTACATATTGTACCTGAGAGAGATAGTAATGATTGGAGACCATTTGTAGATTATGGTGCTTGAATGCACAAACTAAAAAGGAAAGTACTCTATTCCTAACATTTTAGATTTTGCTTCAGCTAAATGGCAAAACAATTTTTTTCACATATTGGTTTAATTAAAGCTTATCATCAAATACCTATTCACGAAGATGATATTCATAAAATTGCCATAACCACTCCATTTGGACTGTATGAAAGTACTAGAATGCAGTTCGGCCTTTGCAACGCCGTCTCTACTTTTGAAGGTTTCGTTGATGAAGTTCTGAGAAGTTTAAATTTTGTGTATGCTTTCATAGATGATATTTTGGTTGCGTCATCTTCTAAGGAAGAACATGTACAACATCTGCGATTACTTTTTGAGCGTTTGGATCAGTACGTATTGCCTATAAATCCTTCTAAATTTACATTAGGAGTACCCACATTAGAATTTTTAGGATTTCAAGTATGTAAAGTTGGAATAAAACTTCACCAGATAGAGTAGATGCTATTTTAAAATTTCCTAGACCATCCACTATCACACTGTTACGTCGTTTTCTTGGCATGTTAAACTACTATAGACGCTTCCTTAGACAAACTGCCCATATACTTACCCCCTTAGTAACATTCTGCGAAAGTATAAAGAATAAAAACCGTTCAAAGAAAAAGTTAAAACCAAACCAGAAGAAGTTCTTTCATGGACAAATGAGGTCATCACAGATTTTGAAAAGATAAAGGAAACCCTTGCACAGACAACTTTATTATATCTCCCAAAACTGAATGAACCACTAAGTATTTGGGTTAATGCTTCAGATTTTGCTGATGGGGATGCACTAACGCAATATAATGATAATACCTAGCAGCGGCTGACATTCTTTTCAATGAAACTGACTTCTTCCCAAAAGAAATGGTCTACGTATCACAGAGAACTTTTAGCTATCTATACGATTTCGGCACATGTTGTAAGGAAGAGACTTTGTGATTTATATCGATCAAAAGCCTCTCATTTATGCCTTTCAGCAGAAAGCTGACAAATGCAGTCCATGTCAAATGAGACACTTGGATTTTATTTCACAGTTCTCTACAGATATTCGGCATGTTCCGGGTACAAGAAATTTGGTAGCTGATACCTTATCTCGGATCGAAATAGATTCAATTTCCCAAAAAAGTTATCTTAATTATAAAGACATTGCATCAGCTCAGTTAATAGATTATAAACTCAAACAACTCCTTCAATTAAACTCATCATTTTTACTATTGAAACAGCAATATTTTCCTTTAGAAGATATCACGCTTACATGCGATGTCTCTACAAATGTTCCTCCTCCTTTCACCCCCAAGGATTACCACAGACAGGTTTTCAAACACTCGCACAGTTTCTCTAATCCTGGTATTTCTTCCTGAACAAAACTGATTACGCAACTTTTCGTGTGGCCTAATATCAAGAGGGATATTAAGATGTAGGTAAAATCCTACCAAAGATTCATCGACATACAAAATCACCAATTGGTACGTTTGCCTTACCTGATGTCATGTTAGTTTTTCTCACATACACATCGATTTCATACGTCCTTTTCCTCTGTAGAATGGTAAAAAATATTGACCGCTTTACAAGATTGATGGAAATAATCCTTACAGCGGACATGACTGCTGAAACGATTTGTCGATCTCTTTTATCTGGCTGGATATCTCGTTTTGGTTGTTCTATAGTCATAACAACAGACCAAGAGAGAAATTTTGAATCGAATCTTTTCAAAGAACTGAATAATCTCCTCGGAACTAACCGAATTCATTGCTGTCCCTATCACCCAAAGGCCAATGAACTTGTCGAAAAAATGCATCGCCACCTCAAGAGTGCAATTAAAGCTCATGAGACATCTAGGTGGGATGATATTATACCAATTATTCTTCTTGGGATGAGTTCTGCTGTTAAGAATGACATACAGACTGCATGCGCAGAATTGGTGTATAGAACAACTCTTCGACTGCCATCTGACAAGATTTCCACAACATGCAATCAGGGGTGTTTGTGGGACCCCAAAAAATCCCCTGAAACTTTTACGGACTTACTACCGACATTTTGGAGTTTCGAGAAGGGGGGGGGGAGAAATGAAAAATTACGAAGTATTGAATGACCTAATTATAAAAGTTCAATTAATTACTTTTTTTGCAAAATTAATAACCATTAATTTTGCAAAATTAAGACCTTTGAACCCAGGTCACGTGATCGCACATCTGGTCGAACGAAGTCTCTCCCTTTTTTTTCTGCCGCGCCTACTTGCCGAAAAGAATCCAGAAGAGAATGTCCGAGAACCGGGGGAATGACTCATAACTCGCAATAAGGAAAGAACAAAAAAGAAGTTTTTTCCCCCTTTTCACGCATTATCACTGCCTTTGGAGAAAGAAAGGAAAAGTTTTCACCACACACACTGAGCTTGCGTTTTCTGCTTTCAAAGCAAACAAAATTACCCAGATCAAAATACATAATTCATTATTATTCCTACTTCCTTTTGAACGACGATCCCCGGAATTTCCGGGTATCGAAGTTCAAAATCCCCGGAATTCCGGGGTTTCCCCGGAGCACAAACACCCCTGTGCAATCCAACATACGTAACAATGCCACGGGATAAAGGGCCCCGGTGGCAGCGTCTCGACTCGTGAGCCGTAGGGTTTCAGGTTCGAGACCCGGTTCCACCAAAGAACCGTCATGTAAGGGAGTCTGTTGTACAGTAAATCCGTCAGGGTCAAACGCCCATCCGCTGGTGTAGTGCGAAAAGGGGGAGCCAGCTCAGATATCGACCTCGTCATCCGACCGCGGTTCAAAATTACGAGGTGCGTCCCAAAATAGCCTTAGTGTTGCTTTACAACGGGACGTTAATATAACTAAACTAAGCTACAGGATAAAACGAGGTCCTTGCAACCAGTGTCAGCTTCTGCTCATGGAAGAAATTCTATATTTGTTCCAACTGCATTAAAAAAACTGCTTACAAGTATTTCTGAGAGTTGATAGCGTTCAACCACCACTCTCACAACCTTACACTGGTCCTCAGGCGAAGGGACAAAGTTTTCACAATTGTTGTGAATGAAAAAAAGAAATTTGTGTCAATAGATCAAGTCAAACCAGTCTTTTGTTTGGATGATGACAATGGTGTTCCTTATGTTTTTCAACTGCTTAAACCAGAACAGGATAAAACAGAATTAACTGTATCGCATCCAGATAAACAAATTTGTAAAACTTTTCCTCAAACTAAATCTGGACGACATGTAAGATTTCTTAAAGCTTTCGAACAATTCATAAAACTGTTTTTTAATTTAAAAATTAATTTGACTATATATACAGTGGCAGTCAAAAGTATTCGTACACTTAAATTACTAACTTCAAAAGTGAATAAAAATTAAAATTGCGCAAAAATTAATAGAAATTTTCAAAAAATCTTAATGTCTTTCAAGTTGTTGCATGAATGATTTGAATTTTGAAATTTGGTCATAAAGAGCTTCTCGATAGAGTGAGAATTTGAATCTCACCACTAAATCTCGTGCTTCAAAAGTATTCGTACATCCACATTTCAAGTTGTAAAATAATAAAATTAAGACAATTTGTGCGCCAAATATCGTTTGTGGGAATATATTTGGCGAGATGTTATGTTATTCTTACTTTTACCGCGTTATCTGTTTCATTCTTATGTTTGGTAGCTTTATAACTCGCATTTTTTGTTGTTAATCATACAGCTTTAAGTTGAGATGGCTCGGAAAGGAAAAGAAACTTCTCTTGCTGAAAGAAAACTGATAATGAAACTACATAATAACTGTAACTCTTTAAGAAAGATATCACTTGCTATTGGAAGACCACGATCTACAGTACAGAGTGTTATAGATCGACATTGCCAACGCAATACTGTTGAAAATATTCCACGAAGTGGACGCCCAAAAATACTCAGCAGTAAGCACAGACGTTTACTCGTAAGATTAAGAAAAATCCAAAATTGAGTGCCCCTGCAATTAAAGCAGAACTCCTCAAACAGGGAATTTCGATCTCTGTAAGTACTATACTCCGCACTTTTAACGAATTAGGATTCCATGGTCGAGTATCTCGAAAAAAGTTTTTTGTGTCGGAAGTTAATAGAAAGAAACGTGTTTTTCGCCAAACAACATGTTAATAAAAATCCTGATTTCTGGAACAGGGTTATATTCTCTGATGAGAGCAAGTTTAACGTGTTTGGATCTGATGGCTAACTACATATTTCAACAAGACAACGACCCTAAGCCTACAGCTCATAATGCTAAGCTCTGGGTATTATATAACACTCCCGAAAGACTCAACACACCTCCACAATCACCAGACATGAACATTTGTGGAGTATTTCAGACGACAAAATCAAAAATCGATAAGTAAAAAATAAAAATCAGCTGAAAACCGCCATATTGGAAGAATGGGCATCAATTACACCAGATATCACATAGTAGATTCAATGCCAAATCGAATGAAAGCAATAATTAAGGCGAAGGGGTATCCTTCTAAGTATTAAAATGTGATAAATTATATAATTTTAGGAACATTTCTTAAGTGTACAAATACTTTTGACACAAAAGTTTTGATAATTAATTTCTATTTTTTATATTTTTTTTCTGTAATTGTTTTACAAGAAAACTTTTTTTGGTGAAATTGCTCAAAAATAAAGGATACAAGGCCTGGTATCTGTGTTTAATGGCGTAGTATAATAAATAAAATACTATGAAGCGATGACCACTTCAAAATTCTGTGTAGGAATACTTTTGACTGCCACTGTATTTTAGCAAAATTTTGTATTTCATGTTCTATTATGAGAATTTTATATACGCATCTTTTATTTTTATTTAATAAGGCAACTTGTTAATATTAACTGCATCATTTATTTTTATATATATTGTATGCCATCATATTATTTTTGTTGTGCTATAGTTTAGTGAATCTTGTATTTTGATATTCTGATAATGTGTAATGTCGCCAACTCACTGGGAGGGGGATCTCCGAGCGGTTGCTTACCTTTGCGCATGCAATTCAGTCGCTAGGCGACAGCAGATGTCTGAGGGATTTCCTGTTTGAGGAGAGTACGCAAAAACTATGCAAGACGCGAGGCGTAAATAAAGTGTGTGGATTTTAATCGGAATGATTCCTTGCTTTTTTATTTCTGAAGATAGAATTTTAACAACCTTCTGATAATATCCCAAACATTCATAAATATTTCACTCCATTAAAAAGATTCATCCTAAAAAATATTTGCAATTTATTTATAGTTTACTTAACGCATAATTTACAATGACTTTGAGGTACACAACAAGGTACAGTTTCAAACAATTTTATTAACTAGGTAGAAATAATAATAATAAAATGTGAGAAATGAATTATGCTTCACTAACCACAATTTTTTTTTTTTTCTCACTAAAGTTGTAAAAATATTTTCAATGGACTTGCTTGTGCTATCACCAATACTTGAAGAAAAACAATCTTTCAAAGTCTTCCATTGCTTTATATGATGGTTTGGACAAAGCTGCACTTCATTTTATAAGCTACAGCTGTTCATAAGCTAACAATTTAAATAAAAGAGCAGCTAAAGAAAATGGAAGATATCACAATGTGCATCTCCTCTAATGCTGAGGTGAATTTGATTAATAACACATAAACGAGAATAATCCCATCAGTCATTCGATGAACGACTTCAGAGCTAGGCCTTACATCTGTGAAGGAGTTAATGCTGATATTTATGAATTGATTATCACTCTAACAAAAAAGGGAATTCTTGCAATAATTTAATATAATTTACAAACTTTAAATTTTAACAATATCTTCATGATATTTCTGTTCTAAAATAAGACTTGACATCGTACATTTTTAAATAAATTCCGGATTCCAGGAAGTAAAAAATCGGAACATAATCAGCCTTGTCAAGATGTAGAACATTAGAGCTAAAGATAAAACTAATAACAAAAGCTGGGATTTACATTCTGATAATTGACAATTGTTATAGGAAATAACAGGAGCTATATAGTTGACAATTTTAAATATCAATGTTTTTTATTTTGTTTTCTCATGAGAAGATCTTTTGCTTTAAATCATGCGTAAAAATTTGATCAAGCTAATGTAAAATTATGTTTGATGCTTTAAACAATGTCATTAAATCTTAAAATCTTCTGAAGTGATGTTATCCGAATTCTATCAAAGCAGTGAACATAATTTAGTGAAAAATTAAGTAGTTAGACTTTAATTTCTAAGATTTTATTAACTCATTTTCATCCTAAAAAAAAACTTAGAAGGATAGTTTTGAGTTAATTAAGATTTAAGATTTTCAAAAATGACACCTGTACTAAAACATAAACAAAAATCAGATAAACAAATTTATAATTATTTTAATAGATATTTTTTTACTCTGTAAATATTATAGACCAGATTATTGTTAAGAAATAATTTATTACAAAAGTATAAAAAGTCACAAAATATACAAAGTATGATTTAATGCTACATTTCTTCATCCGATTCAGAATCACCAGTCTCTATAACAAAAGACCTAGATAGATTTCGCACTAGGGCTAAACGAATTATATTAACTCGGTCGCTATCGCCAATTGTATCCTGAAAAGAAAAATAAATAAATTTATTGTTTTCTCAAATTTTTAAAAGTAAGTGTTGCTGTTGTTGTTATTTCCGATTTAATGGCACAAGGGCCACATATGGCCATGCTGCGCCAAACCTGTGGTTAAAGCCATGAATAAAAGGTAAAATTTTAAATATCATAATTGAAAAATGGTCTTAAATGCATAAAATCCAGCATAACAGAAATCAGAACATACATAATAAAAGCTAAAAAATTTCAAATGTGAGAATAAAAATCAAATATCTAAAAAGGTTACAATATGTGGGGACAATGCATAAAAAAAAAAAAAAAAAAAAAAAAAAAAAACTTAATCGATGGTGATTAGGGATTGCAATACCGGTATTTTGAGCCATTTGTACAATTTTGTAATACTGGTATTCACAAGTTTAAATACCGTTTTTTCGGTATTTATTAGAAATTTTTGAAATTCTCTCCACTATATGTTCAGGTATCGCCAACATAGCAAAATAGTATACGTTTTTGTTTTTACGTCTCCCTAACGGGCGAAATTAATTAGCCAATTAATGGCTTAAATCTAAATTAGCGAAATATGGATTATCCCTGAAAGAAGAGATATTCTATCCATAACGACTGATGGAGCAATAGTTATGAAAAAAGGTGGAAAGTTGACGGCGCAAATAAGCAATTGTGCTATGCTCATGGAATTCAATTAAGAAGAATAGACGTATTATACCAAAAAAAAAAAAAAAAAAAAAAAAAAAAAAAAAAAAGAACAGAAGAATCCAAATACTGTGGATATAGAAACTTCGGATTCCAACTTTGAAGAGAGTGAGAGTGATATTGGCAATGAAGATAATGACAATGCAATTGTTGAAGAAGATATTGATAATGAGGATGAAATATTAACCCATCAAGAATTGCTTCCTATAGTTTATAAAGTTCGAAAAATTGCTAAGATATTTAAACGTTCCCCTACAAAAAATGCCATATTACTAAAATATATACTAACTGAAAATAAAACAGAATATATGTTAATATTAGATTCTAAAACACGTTGGAACAATTTACTCCTAATGATGAAATGATTTTTGAAACTGAGAAATCCAATCCAAAAAGCAATTAAACCTGTAAATTAATTTTTCAGATAGTGAATTCGACTTAATATCCAGAACTGTATCAGCGCTAATCCCAATAAAACTGACTATTGAGGCATTATGTCGGAGAGATTCTAATTTATTAACAGCTAATGCAACAATAAATTTCATGTTGCAGTCACTGAAAGAACAACACACATCACTATCTGAATAATTATATATTACATTGAAAAATCGCACAGAAGAAAGGCAAACCGAAATTGAAAATGTCTTATGGTATTTACACAACTGTAATGATTTTAAAAATGAAAATGAAAAAGAAGAAAAGATACTAACCAATTCAAATCTGATCAAGTTTATAGTAAAATTTTTTACCCACAAACCTAGCCACATTCAGAAGAATTCGGTACAGTTATCGGAGATTATGATGACACTAATGTCGATAGTGAAAAGGAATTGTCTCTTGATCAAAAATTAGAATTAGCGATAAATAAAAAAAAATTTCAACGAACCAAAATACAATACAGAAATCAGCTCTATCCAAAAACATCCGACAAGAAATCGATTTATTTGAAGATGAGGGATTTAGAGGTAAACACTTGGAAAAAATGTATCTCGCATTGTACCACCAACTAGCGTAGATGCCGAAAGAGCGCTTTTGAGAGCTGGTCATTTTTGCAGAAAATTACTTTTCAGGATTAATGACAGTACAATGGATGCATTATGTTTTTTAAGATCACATTTCAACAATTTGTAATAATACCCCAGACTGAATAGTGATATTTACACTTTTTTGTGATTTAAATAAATAAGATGTTCTTTTACTTTTTTGTGATATTTACACTCTCTAATAAAACTGGCAAATAAAACAAAGAAATACCTGCGTTTTCTTGATTTTTCTAAAATTTCTAATACCGGTATTGAAATTTTGGTCCGATATTGCAATCCCTAATGTGATTAAAAGAACGGCATTCATTTAAAATATGTATGACCGTATAATCAACATTGCATGAAGTGCATAAAGGACATCTTTCACCTAACAAAAGATGTTTATGAGTAAATCGGGTGTGCCCGATGTTGTTCGAGTCAATTTGACATCGAGTTCACACACCGGAACAATTGGCCATCGTTTTAAGTTGGGTTTATTATTTTGTCATTTATTTGATATTCGAAAATCCCGAAATGTTTGCCATTGTAGGCCTATGTACGAGAAATAACTCTTCTTTATATCACAATAAGGAATTGGCCGCCGCAATAAAATGGATGCTGCTTTTGCCGCATCATCAGCGATTTCGTTTCCAACTATACCGACGTGACCAGGAATCCAACCAAATAAAATCTGAATATTCCTGTTCGTAAAAGATGAAATATATCCCAAACCAAAGGATGCTTAGAATTTTGGGGTTGGTTGGGAGAAACAAGAGCGCTCATATTGTCTGAGTATAAGCAAAATTTATGATCACGTAAACGTGAACCTTTCTCAGGGGCGAGTAAAATCGCCATTAGCTCAGCTGTGAAAATTGAAAACGAGTTTCGCAAGCGGCTACTAAACGCTTCTTGAGCAATGACAACAGCCCATGGCTAGTTGTTTTTGAACCATCAGTAAAGATGGGAACGTATGCAGAAAAATGATCGCGATGGTTTAAATAGAGCTTTTGTAAAACTACTGGAGCTGTATTTGCTTTATGATACTGTGAAAAGGGATTATAGGGGCAGATCTCTGGGATATCCCAGGATGGAATTGATAAACAATCTAATTTACGGATTTGTACATCAGAAAATTCAAAATCAGTAAGAATAAAGAATATTAGAAGAAGGAAAATATTAGAAGGACCAGCCGCTATAGTCTTGACAGTCCAATAGGCACAGTTATATGGCGTATAGGATGATTTGAATGACTCTGAAGATGAAAAAAATATTGAGTGCTTAACAGTTTTTGACGCAAATTCAAAGGCATTTGGTTACAAACTATGCACCGGTGATGTTCGGAAAGCACCAGAACAGAGCCGTAAGGCAGAATGATGTATTGTGTTCAAATGTCGTAAAACATTAGAGCGAGCAGTTAAATACACTTCGCATCCATAATCAATACGGGAGATTATAACAGATTGATAAATGCGAAGTAAAGATGTCCTGTCTGCTCCCCATGATGTTGTTGAGAGGACTTTCAAAATATTGAGGGATTTCTCACACCTCTTTCTCAAATGAAAAACATGAGGTAGGAAAGTGAGTATGCGATCAAAAATAATCCCCAAAAAATTTACCTCTTGAATTATTGGAATATTAACATCTCGTATACGTATTACAGGATCAGGGTGGAGTCCAATTTGACAAAAATATACACAACGGCTCTTTTCAGGAGAGATCGTATGCCCATTTTCATCACACCAAGCAGTAAGTTTGTTTGAAGCTCTGGAGTTGTCGTTTTATTAAAGCCATATTAGACCCCTGACAGGTGATCTGTATATCATCCACATGCAATGTTCCATAAACGGACGATGGTAAAACATGAAGGATTTGAACTTAAATGGAGAATAAAAAGGGTGACACTCAAAACACTTCCCTGGGGGACACCCTCATTTTGAATAAAAGAATCAGAAAAGTATTACAAATACGAACACGAAAAACACGAGTGTTTAAGAAATTCTGTATAAAATTTGGTAGGTTACCCTTAAAGCTGCAGTCAGCTAAAACACGAAGGATGCCATATCGCCAAGTACGATCATACGCTTTCTGTATATCTAAAAATACAGAAACAAGATGGTCTCTATTTACAAACACGTTACGTATTTGCGACTCAAGATACACAATATTATCAAGAGTAGATCGTCCACGACAAAACCCACTTGGAATGGTGGGATGCATACAGTTTTCTCCAATTCATGAAGAAGATGTGCATTACCATGCGCTCAAGGGTTTTGCAAAGGCACCTTGTCAAAGCGATTAGTCTGTAATTTAATGGGTCTTTGGGACCCTTCCCCGCTTTTAAGATGGGAACTACAGTAGTTTCTCGTCACTGGGTTGGAAATAAATGTCCAAATCCTATTATATAGACAAAGAAAGTGCGTAAGAGATGTTTCATCCAGATGGCGAAGCATACTGGACGAAGGGTGCAACTAGTATGGAGATTAGATGTTAGTATACAAACTCCGCCTGCATTTGGAGCTCCAATATCACTATCCTTCCTTAATGAGTTATATCCTCGCAACATTAAATAAGTATTTGGTTTCAAAAAAGTTTCTTGAAGTGCAATACAGATAGGGTGTGCCGCATTGATAAGAGCTTTAAGATCTGCAAGTTTCGACCTGATGCCGCGACAATTCCAAGAGAGGAAAGAAACCATTAAACAGCTTTAGAGGGAACTTTATTAATGACAGTACGTGGAGTTGCTTGCTGAACGCAACTCATTTGGATATCTTCTTCATCCTCTGAAGGATGGATTTTTAATAGCTCTGTACTTGTCGATGGATTACCAAACAAAGATGGTAAATCTTTTGTGGGGTGACCAACTTTTTCCAGTTCTAGAGCAACTGATCTTTTTGAATTCAAATCTTTAAGAGAAGGTCCCTGTTTCGAATGTTTTAAAGCAAGAGATCTTTGAGATTTAAACATTTTTTTTTTTTTCTTGTTTACCTTATTTGGCCGTTGTTCTGCTATAGGACTATCAGAGATTCAATCTGAATCAGTATCAGTTATTAAAATGACAACACGTTTAGTTTGTATTCCAGATACTGAAACAGATTTTTTAATGACAGATGCATAGCTTTTTCCCTTCTGTGGGTGTTTGAGCTTGCACCAGGCGTTTAGCTTCAGGAAATGATAAGTTGTTTCTCGCTTTAATAGTGATAATTTCTTTTCCAAGCTGCCATTTAGGACAAGAGCGAGAGTAGGAAGTATGCTCACCCCCTGCAATTCACACATTTTTCATTAGATGTACATTCAGAGCTCTCGTGGTCGGCTACTGCACAACGGGCGCAGGTAAGTATCCCGCGGCAATTAGCTTTAGAGTGGCCAAAACGCTGGCAATTAAAGCACCTTAAAGGATTCGGTATAAAAGGCTTAACTGGTAATTTCATATAGCCTGCCTTTATAATCTCGGGTAACTTGGAAGAATTGAAAGTCAAAATTAAATGTTTGGTTGGAAGGAGCTGCCCATCTCGCCAAATATTGATGCGACGCACATGAGTCGCTCCTTCGGGTTTAAGCTCATCAGTGATTTTTTCCAAAATATCATTTAGTAATTCTCCGCAGGTTATCACACCTTTAGAGAAATTGAAAGTTCGATTAGTAGTGACATTGATTTGTATTTTTGCTAACGCCTTTAGTTTTAAAATTTGTTGAACTTGTTTACGAGAATTTACCTCAACAAGTAAATCTCCAGAACGTAGCTTTCGTATAGAAATAACTTCGCCAATAGTGCTTACAATGGCCTTTTGAAAAAGAAACGGCGATACCGAATTAAATGTTTCTTTTTCAGTTAAAATTCTCTGGATGACCAAAAATTTATCCAATGGCTGAATTTTAATAGAATTTTTAATGTGATGCCTACTGAAGGGAGCTCATTTGGATTTCCCCATATGATATTGAAGAGGATCGAGGCCCGACGGCATCGCCCACCACGGAGCCCAACAAGGGAAGGCAGTTACCGGCTCGGGAATTCCCAACCTTGGCACTTGCCATAATGCTAGCCGGAACCTATAAGCTGGGAGTCAACCGCGGGGACAGCGACCACCCTTAACGCCAAGCCGAAGGAGTGATCCCCTTCGCTTGATCATTAGCAGACTAACAACACGGGTTGATAGCTACCGGCCAATTGATAGACCGGGAACCACAGTGCACCGTACGTCTAATGGGTCGCCACGAACGGCCAACACGTGGGGTTTTTGGCTATCCATGAGAAGAAAGAAGCAAACACAGCGGCGACAGCTTCTCATGGAGAGCTCCCTCGCTTGCCATCGAGGGATGGAAGGATCAAGCAGACAATAAAAGGCGTAGGGGAGAATAAGCATGAAGGGAGTAAAGATCCCTGGGTACCTCGGGGTTGGAACGTCCATACTCACCTAAAGAAGGTGAACCCCTGAGGGGTTTTCAAAGCAAAAATAAAATACTTTTTATTTGAAGTATTTGATACAGAAGCATTAGATTTGTCTATGCACTTATTGAAAAATTGACATAATTTTTTCTTCCTTATATTCAATTCAAAATTATACTCAGTAAATAAGAATCATATAAGTTTTTTTTTAAAATTGTAATGTGAACTATTTTTTGATCAATCACAAAATTTAATAAATCTGAAATAATATAATGAACAATTTGTAATGCTGGTATATTTTGAAGAATTCAAAAAAAAAAATTATTCATCATACTAAATGCTAATAATATTCACAGCTACCTAAACTAACTAATTTGTATTTATGCATATTTGCATCTTCATTAAATTACAGCTTAACAACTTCAAGAATTGGGCAGAACATAATATTAAAGTATGCAAAATACTTTCAATTAGCACTATTCCTCATCATCAATAATAAGTCTAACAGTAGGCATAGATCACATGCAATCACAAAATACATAGCCAAATTTAATCTTAAAAAGTAAGCACTTTCAAAACATCTTTAGAAAAACATAAAAAATAATATTAAGATAAGACTATTGATAGTAGAATTAATTATATGTTACAATGAAATGAATTAAGCTGCATATTAACTAAGTAAATATCCAATTTTATAAAATAAAACATAAAATACCACCAATAAATGCTGAACAGTTTTCCTCAAAATTAAAACTAAATTGTTTTTTTTTAATGGAAGTTTGGTTTGAAAAATCTTATTAAAGCATTTTTATTGCATATCTAAAATTATTTCATTACACTACAGTTAATAATATTAAGTAAAAAACATTATGCTGCTATTTCATTAACATGTCAACTCTTTGAAACAAGAAGTTATGAACATAAATAAACAAAGCTTGGATATATATATTGTGCTTTTATCAAATACGTAAATAAAAATTTGTTTCTTTTTAGAAATTTTTTACAAACTGTTTCAGTTTCTATCTTAAGACTTCCTAGAAAATGTCATGACTCCCGTTTATTTCATTTTTTTTAACAGACACCGCTTTTCTAGGTAACAGTAACAAAATTTGCAGTAAAAGTTAACCAAATTTTTTTAATTTGAACTTCTATCAACATAATGACAACAGTTTGAAAAAAAAGCTCATTTTTCCCATGAAAGTGTAATGTGCTTGTGCAGGTTAAATTCCATTTTTATTTTGTGTGAAATAAATTGCTAGAAAATATGTTCAAAATATATTTTTAAAAACTGATAAAAAATAACTTAATTTAGAAAACTGGTATAATTAAAAAGATAACTTTTTTGAATTTTAAGAATGATAAATTTTCAAGTAATTTATAATTACTTAAAATTTTCAAAAAATCGCACAAGGTACACATTTTTCTCTTCCAAAGTATTGGCTTTAGATCAAGCAGTTCAGCCTGTAGAGAAGTGATTATCAACCTTTTTTTTTCGTCGTGGCACACTTTTAACGATTTCAAAATTTGGTGGCACAGACAGAAATTGTTTACTTACCTATAATACATTGTGTAAAATAGTTTAAGATAATAATTTTGAATGTAAAATAAAATAATATAATATGTACTAAAATGTTTATTAAGGGATTAATTACAAGGAAATAACAAGAATACTTTTAATGAGGAATTTGAACTTTATGTTTTTGATAGTTTCATTTATATATGGTCGTAAAAATGACAATGGTACTCTCATATCGTCTTCTACATTCAACAGTCTCGATCTTTTTTTCATTTTTATGTTGGTTAATACTGAAAATCCAAATTCACACAAATAACATGCAGAATATTGTAATAATATTTTCAAAGTTTTTTGACTATCATGGGATAATGGCCATAAATTATGGGATAACATTTCTAAAATGTGTGTGCCACAGCCCAATACTTAAGAATCACTGCTGCAGAGTATCAATACACACATGCAAACATATTTTTATTTATTATAAGAAAAATATACATAAAATTTAGTTTATTTTCGGAAATTTTTCCCAAACGTTTTCAGTTTGGAAAAGCTTTTAGTAAGAAAATTAAACAAACTCATTAGATTTTGTAAGTCGTGAAAGATTTCTGGCTTTCTGAACAAGTACATTAGTTTTTTTTTTAGTTCGTTTTCAGCTATTTACTTTTCTAAAAAAATTTATTTTCCTTCAAGACATCAAGAAATTAGATTCTATTTATGTCACTGGAGCTACTTTTAAACCATTTGCCCTGCAGAAAATATGGGATTTTTTTTTGAATGGGCTAAAGTTGATAATATCCTCAATTCTTTTGTAATGTTTATCGTGTGGATTCCACCCATTTTTATGTGATTGTAAATGCTACATTCTGAAACATGTTAATTCATTCAAATTTCTCAATTCAGATATTTTTTATCAATGATGAATCTTCTTTCATTATATACTTGTTCATGACAAATAATTTTCAAAACTCGACATAGTCTTGCAAATTCAATGCCTTCACATAAACAATTAAAAACTTGCCCAATCTCAGTTTTACAACATTAAAATTCATGAAATTGAGTAAAAATTATTTGAATATCATCAATACATTCTATGAAATAAATTTTTTGATCCATAAGAAAAGGATCAAACTCATCTTCATCCTTCCTGACGCAAGAATAACACAGAGAATGTCTTATCCCCCCCCATACACACACACTTTATAGTGTTCAATGCCAAAAGAATATTTATAAAATAAGCTACTGACAATCATGCTTGAAAAGCATGTATTTTTAATCAGATATTTCTTTTGTGGAATATAAAACTTTCAATATCCCACCCACCCTCCTAGACCGTGCCCACTTTATCAATTGCATGAACAGGGAGGCCAGTATTTCTGCTGTTTGAATATTACTGACATCTTCAGGATCTTTAAAGGAATTTCCCTGAAATAGTTTGATGTTTCTAATAATTTCAGAACGATGTCACATTATTTTATTCTTTAATTATTGTACAAAATTTTCTTAACTTTATTTGAAAAATTGTTCTACTTTTTAAATTAAAATCAATGTAAAATATAATTTAATTCTCAGAAAAAAAATACATCATTTTCACTAATTAAATTTTAGATAAGCTTCAATTATGTAAAACCCTTCTCTTTTTTAGCAAATATATTAACCAACACTAAAAGATATATATCCATCTAGACTAACTTTTAGACAACCAGGTATATTTCAGAACTATTTGTCAAATTTACTCATGAAAAATACAGCACATTTATATGCACATTCATGGAACACTTAAGACTGAATGATATGTTTGTTTCCAGTGGGATTTCTTATGGATCAAAAAATTTATTTCATAGAATGTATTGATGATATTCAAATAATTTTTACTCAATTTCATGAATTTTAATGTTGTAAAACTGAGATTGGGCAAGTTTTTAATTGTTTATGTAAAGGCATTGAATTTACAAGACTACGGCGAGTTTTGAAAATTATTTTCATTATTTGTCATGAACAAGTATATAACGAAAGAAGATTCATCATTGATAAAAAATATCTGAATTGAGAAATTTGAATGAATTAACATGTTTCAGAATGTAGCTTTTACAATCACATAAAATATGTTTGTTTCCAGTGGGATTTCCCCTATCCATACTATTTACCATCATGCCAATCAGAGCTGAACAATAATTTTACTAATAGAAAAAAATTCATTTACAAATACAAAATGAAATCTCTGCACCAAAATAAGAAAATTCACCAATGAAATCAAAATTACATTGACTTTTAGCTCAACAACTATAATAATAAAAATCACATGCATGTTGGCTCAGTGCTTAACCCATAAAATGGAGAAAAAAAAGTGGAAAAACTAATTTTTGTCAAATTTTTTTCTTTATTGCAAAAAGGGAGAGAGAGAGAGGTATGTTTAAGAGGTATAGGTTTAAAAAAAGATAGTATAAATGAATTTCGTAGATTTTTGTGGCAAAAGTTACATATGCATCAAACTGTAAATTACAAGATCCATGTGTACCCATAATGTATCAAATAAATTAATTTCTCATTTAATATTATTTTAAGATTATAGAGTATTTTGTTGAGTGTATGGGGATTTTTAAACAAATACAAAATTTAAAAAAATGTCAAAAGGATATGTTAGCAATAACATCCACAGTATCCATTCATATGAACAATTTGTAAACCATGTCCATAATATTTAAAAATAAACAAAAAAAAAAAAATGTTTTATGGAAATAATAGCAATAACATCCTATGCTTCATTATTCATGCTGCCAATATTGTTTCCTTCTATTTATGAAATAATATCAGCAAATGATCATGTTCTATAAAAATTACTGACCTATAAAAATTTTTCCCTAACTTTTCCTGACCTCTTGTAATTCTCAGACGATTCCCAATTGGCTGGCCATCCTGACGGAAACCACAAGAATTCAAATTTTTATTTTCAAAGTCCTACACATCAGTTTTTTTTTTTTTTCTTTTGTGCTTTACAGCATAGTAAAAAAAACCGAATGTGCATTTTGAGAGCTTTTAGAGCTACAACAAGTATATCAACCAACATTCATTTATATGAGTTATCCATTTATATACACGCAGATATATAGATAGATAAATGGTCAACTCTTTGGTGGATTTAGTTGATAAAGAAATAATTGATAAATAGATCGATAATTATTAATAATAAATAGTTGATAAAGATCTACACTTTAGACCCTATATCTCTGTGCTAAATTTTACGAATATAGCTCTTAGAGTTGTGAAGTTCTTGCACTCATTTCCAAATGAACAAATACATAAATGAAACTTCCTATAGTGAGATTTCATTCAAAATTTGATAGAAATATCTAAATATGGTATTAAAATACTGAATTTCATCCATCTAACTCATAGCATTTTTGAATTACCATGCTTATGGACAGAAACAGATTCCAAAATTTTGTTTTTCAGAGGACTGAATTATGAAGATGGTGCAAAATTTCAAGCTCGTATTTCTTTAAAATAATAAATATCTGTCTTTGAATACTTCATAAATGAGAAAGTAAAAAAGAAATTTCAAGCATGAGTAACAAGTAACTTAGGGTATCATGAACATTTTATTATCATGTGCGAATGGTGTTGTTTTGGTTTGAGGCTTCTGAAGCCACAAAATGCATGGGCAGAAAATTGACGATTTATTACTTCTGAGGTATCAATTTTTTTCTTTTAGGGTTGTTAAAAAATGATAAAGAAGGTTGTTTTCCTGACTGGCCAATAAAGGGCAGGTTCGTAAGAAGTTATCACCCGAAGGAAAAAAAAAAAAAAAAAGAATAAATGCAGAGAGGGAGGTATAGAAATTTATATCTATATTGTTGTGATTGTTTAAAACCCCTCTAAACTGATTTTTCATGAAATTTTTTTTAGAACTTAATTGATTTTGAGATGGTCTAAAACCATTGCTTTTCTAAATGTTGGTGATTGCGAAATATGAATCATGTGAGAACATGATGTTTTTCTGTTGGACTGATACCATGCAACTTGAAAATCTACAATTAAATTTGTAGAAATAAATTAAATATGCATTTCCTTAAATACTGTTAAAAATTTTTAACTTTTTTTTACACAAAAATTTCTATTATGAGTTTTCCTAATGCCCTCCTTTCTCTCTCTCTCTCTCTCACACACACACAACACCTTAATGTAATAAAGCACACAACAGCAAGCATTGAAGTCATAGTTAAATACTAATGCATGCAGTTTATATAATTTTCAGTACTATTTATTTGCATTTATAAAAAAAAATCTCAATAATGAGGATTTTTACTGAAAAAAAAATGGAAGTATAGAAAAGAAATATATAGATTCTATTTTGTATATTCTCATATTTTTATAATTCCCAGAAAACCTGAGAAAACTAACAAATTTTCTTTTTATTTGTCCCAAATTTTTGTTTGAAATTAAAAAAGCCTTGTCAAATTCAAAGAAGATGAATATCTAATTACGAAAAAAGCGACACTTTGCAACATAAGGATATTATAGAAATTTCTTGACCACCAAGATTTACTAAATAATACAAAGTATGTGAATATCATGAATACTTTTGATGAAAAATGCTTACTTTGTTTTCCTTATTCATAACTGCATTTTCTAAACATTTCATAAGTTGGTAGGTTTCTTTACGAGAAAAAATGATTTCTGAAGCCTCCAGCAAGGGTAAAGCATCAAGTAGCATAATAATTTGGAAACTGAAACAGAATAATGTTACTTTAGAAGAGTATTTAATTCTCATTCTCTCTTAGAAGAGTATTTAATTATTATTCATAAAATTATATTAATTATTCTAATTATACTACTTTATTTAGAACAAAAAATTACATAAAGTTTATTAAATCTTATATTATACAGTATTTCTGAATAATAACATATGAATCATAATTTGTTTTAATTGCAACTTATTTAATGAATTTTTTAAACAAATCAAAAAGTGACAAAAAATTTTGTTACATTTTAAAGGAAATCTGCTCCACCAATTTCATTTAAAATTAAATTGTATAATCAAAAAAACTATTCAGTTACAAAAAATTGGGGGAAAAAACTCTTTAAAATTGATTTATTTTTGGATTTTAATTGATTAAATGCTAAAAATAATTGAAACAAGAGCATCATGCTTTTCACAAAACATTTTCAAATATTTGATCAATCAACAGAATCTATTTGCATATAAAAAGCAATTATGCAAGAAGTAAATAACTTGCTAATTTTACAGAAAATTACTTGCTAATTTTACAGAAAATTACTTAAAAGGTAGAAAATACTTTAAATATAAATCAAATCAAGATTAGATGGGAAAGCTTGACATTTCTGAATTTAAATCAACAGATCATGAGAGTTTAACAATATACCACAGGATATCTCAAAGAAATGACACTTAAATAAGGGATGATCAATTATTAATCAGAATTATAGTAATAAAAAAATAAATTTCAAAAAATTATTTTTTTAAATAGGGATAACTGATCTCTCTCACAGTTCACATATACTAAAAGCTAAAGCATAATTTATAATTTGCATAAAATTTGGCAGTATTGAACTGAGAAATATTAATTTAACTTAATATAGCAAAATTATGTACTTTTCTTAACAAATCAGAGATACTCAAATTGGTCAGTAAATCAAATTTCCTGTTTTTAGCTCAAAGATACAATACTCAAAATATAATTAAACTTGCAGATATTTCAAACTGGCACAGAAGATAAAATTTCTTACCACAAAGGGTTCAAAAAGTTTCTAAAGTCATTTTGAAGTTCAATAATTAGAAAGATAAGAATAATTTTAGTGATTTGAAATAAAAAAATCTGGGAATTGCATGGTGGTATTATTAGTTTTATTCAGCTTAATAATTTCAGTTTCAGTTAAATTATTCTGTTTTTACATATAATTGATTCATATCATTAACATTAAAGATCTAGTAAGTATATGATATTTTTCAATTGTTTCAGCTATCAATGTCATAAAAATAATTTAGCAAACAATATTGCAAAATAGATAGAATAACATTAAAGCCTTTTTATAGCAAAGAATTCAATTTTATTTAAAATAAAAAATAACTTATGAAAAATAAAATATTCTGAATGAAATTTTGTATAACATTCAAGAAAAGACAGTTAAATAATCTCAAATGACTAAATTTCAATATTTAGCACGAATTGTAAATTTAAAAAGATATATATCTGCATATGGTTATTATGATCTATATTACAATGCAGTTTCAGAGTAACCGTGAAATTCTATAAAAATAAAATTGTAAATTATTTTCTCTTCTTTCAAACGAAAGAAATTTAAACATTTGTAAAGAATTGGTCGAAATTAGAATTATTACAATTTTAAACATAAAAATTCACTAATTTATTTAAACATTGAAAAATATTGTTATTACAAACTTGTAATTTTGCTTCCCATCACGAATAGTGTCATCATAAGAAAGACCGTTTTACATCACCCCCACTTCTGATACCAAAATATAACAAATGTAACAATATGTTTACAAAATTCAGCTCCAAAGTTCAAACTTGGCAGGTTTAATACATTGCTTGACAATTACTAAGGAACAGTTACATTTTTTGGAAAAATTAAGTATTGACAACGATTGAAGAAACGAAACTAAGTACATATTTAGTAGGAAGGATGTGCATTTATTATAGTGCAAAATGGTGCAGATATCGACACATCGAAGAATTAAAAACTTAAAAATAAAAAAATACTCCTTGGATGATTTCCAAACAGCCCCACAAAAATTGATCTTCAGGTCAGAATAGTGAAGACATGGGTACCTTAGTAAGATGTGTGATGACATCGGACACTAATGCATATTTTGTATCTGTTCTCCATGCTCTCCACTAAACTATCAAGGAGTTCTTGGGGGATATTGTCCCACTCCTCTCTCAGGTGATATTGAGTTCTTGCACTGTTCGGGGAGGGATGGTTCTTTTTGAAACACGTCTGCCAAGAGCATCCCAGGCATGCTCAATGGGATTTAGGTTGGGAGAGTAAGTAGGACATTTCATACGGACAATATTTTCACTTTGCAGTGTTTCCGATACCTCAACGCTTCTGTGTGGCTGCGCATTATTGTCCATAAACTAAAAGTTTGGACCTACAGCACTCCTAAAAAGACAAACATGATCCAGAATAACCTCTCTGCAATACCGTTGCGATGTAACACTTCCTCGCTTAATGATGTGAAGAGGTGTTCTTCCATTGTGCATGATGCCTGCCCACACCATCACGCCTGGGCCGTATCGATCACGTTCACTAACAAATTGTTGTGCATAACGTGTTCCACGCTCTGTCCACAGTAATTGGTGGCCAGAATCACTTGTCACACTGAAACGAGATTCGTCTGAGAACATCACTCTAGACCAATTTTGGATAAACCAATCAACATGTTCCTTACACCAGCATAATCTCTCACGACGATGGCGTGGTTGAAGCGGGATGCAACGAACAGGCTTCCGTGCATACAAACCAACTTGATTTAATCGCAGTGAGATGGTTCTTGCAGAAACATGCATACCGGTAGCGGTTGCAAGGTTTGCAGCTATCTGGCCAGGAGTTAAATTTCTGTTCCTTTTTGCCGCGAGGGCTACATAGCGATCCTCTAAAGGTGGGGTATTCCTGCCACAACACCGGCATGCTTTTGCAAAGCATTTCCACCCTCAGAGGCCTTCTTTAATCACGATATGACACTCTTTGATATACCCTTTGCAGCGCTACAGTGGCGACACTTTGACCTGCTTTCAGTCGTCCAACTGCTCGTCCACGATTGTAGGCACTCAAATGATGTCTTGCTGATATTTTGCTCTTAATTATTGCAAGAACCAAACAGAATTTCAGAGAAAAAACTTTTATAACATCCTGCACTACTTTGGATCATACATTAAACAGCAAGAATTTTCGTATGAATCATTAGCTTATATACAATATCTTTTATACAGATAACGAGTCCTGCTCTCCCGCGCCCTCTCAACTTGAATTTACTTTTATTGGTCAGCTGTCTGAGATGCAATTTTGCATAAATCACTTGGTCCTTAGCAATTGTCAAGCAGTGTACATTTTCTTTTAAGCAGCAGTTCAAACATATTTTTAAATCATTAAAAAAAAAAAAAAAGCATAACTATCAATATATTATGCATCAAATTTAGGTAAAGAAAAATCTGACACAAACAAAACATTCATTTTAACTTAAAAAATTACATATTTTAAATTTTAACTCTCTAAATTTTAGTTACAACATTATTTCCAACAATTTCTTGTAGCAAATGGTATCAAACAATATATCTGGTAAAATCATTTTGTATTAATACCAAAGATAAAACTAATAATAATAAAATGAGTTAATTAAGATAGAAGTAAATTAATACTTTGTTGGTGCTAGACCAGAGGCAATTAATGATATTAGCAGCGAAGCAGCAATTTTCCAATCTCCTTCACTGTATAATTTGTGAAATTCGCAATATTTTCCTGAAAAACAAAACAATCAAAGAAGCAAGAAATAATTACCTGAATAACTAAAAAAAAAAATTTTAAAAAAGCAAAATCCTTTAAACAAATTAGCACATGTTCAACGATTATCTACATATTCAGAATAACTGACAAAACCAGACGGGTTTCCCAGGCATTAACACTATAAGACTATTCATTTATTTATTTGCCAATTTTCATATGAAAACTGATGATATCTGGAAACAACATCCAGGATATTCTGCTTACCACTGCTGTCTATTATCGTGAGAAATTCCAATAATACTGTACATTCTGTGTGTGTGTGGGGGGGGGGGGACAACCACAGAATATCCCAATAACAACTAAAAAAAATATCTAAAGCACCGATTTTGCTATATTTTAAATTTTATATGAAAGATCATGACTCTTAAATACATTAAAAAAGTTGCCTTTCAATAAATATTGCAAAATAAAACTTCGCCAGAGCCCCCAACAACAAAAATTTTGCCACATTACAAGCATAAGTAACTAATCATAAAGCTCAATCATTATTATGAAGTCATAATTTTAAATAATCATACTTTTTTTTTCTTTTGTTTTAAAAATATATATTTCACCAAAGTTGGGTAACATGATTATATTATTATCATCAAAATAGTTGCTAAGGCAACTAATATTAATAAGATTAATTTAATCATGTCAATTAACTTTCAAGAATGATATTTAATCATAAAAAAGTATAATTATAATAATATAAATGAAAGTAACCAAAAGTGTTCTTTTATACTATACTTGCTAAATAAACATTCCGATTGGTTAGCACTACTTCAGAATAGTGAAATAATACAAATTTATAGCTGAGGGCTTGGTCCAAGTTTCGGTTTAATCTTTTGGAATGTATAGGCAAGGGGTAGATGACATATCTATGAGTCATAAGCAAGCAGATGCAATAAAAATTTTTGAAATTTGATCTAGAGGTTGTGGAATTTTCACACAGAAAAATTACAGTGAAGACATGCTTTTAGGATTTCCCTAAAAAAAATGGACGGCGGATGAGGCTATCGCTATCTAGAAATCATTACACCTAGGGAAAAAAACAAAACAAAAAAAGGCAAAATAAGATTAGTGATTGAGGTTAGGTGATGGCTTCTTATATTTTCCTATTTATTTTCATATATAGATAGAAATCTCAAAACTACACTCATTACAAAATTGTTGAAAAACCAAACAACTTTAAATAATTTTAATATTGATTAATTTCACTATTGTGAAATTACCTTTGGTTAAATTATTTGATGATTTACCTTTCAAAGAATTAAAAAAAATTTTAAAAACCCTAAGAAATAAATTACTAATTTAAATCACGATGCAATGTTTTCAACTTTGTTTCTTGAACTACAAAGATTTGGATTGAGCATTCATTGTAAACCAAATGTTTGCTTCAATTTTATTCTATAACATGGTAAACAATTTCTGTTTACCATGTTATTCTACTGAATTAATTAATTACAATGTAAGAAATTAAGTAAGAACAGAAATTCAATGCAATTCAATGCTTAACAGCAAATAGTGGCACTTTTTCTTTCTGTTGATTTGAATATATTACATAATGTTCAGTAGAATTTACAGACTTCTGATATGCAATCTTTATATCTCACTCCTCCAGCTCATAACAAAGCAGGTATTAAAGGCTTGATATTTTAGTACATCAATTTATTTATATCAGAAGACCCAATACAAACAGCTGACATAAAAATGTTTCTTTTATAAATGTTGAAAATTAGAAGAAATTGAAAAATTAATGCATTAATTAATTATAGCAAATGTTTTAAAATTATTATCTTAGTAAGTTTTGCAACAATGATTAAAAAAAAGATTTAATTACCAACAAATGTAAGTTTATCACTGACAAGCATACAAGAACCCATATTTTTAAAAATCTCAAGGCCCTCTACTTTTTGATGTTTGGTATAGTCCTTCAGCCATCTGTAAAAAAGATGATATTTTAGTTAAATATCTAGTTTTAATTTTTCTAAAAAGAAATAAGTAAACTAACAAATCAAAATCTTAGTAATTTTTCTCACCAAAGATTTTTTTTTAAATTTACAAATTTTACTCTAGAGAATTAGGTCACACAACAAAACTAGAAAATCAAGTCATATACAATGAAACAAAATCAATTACAAGTAAGAATATTTTAAATAATTCTACAGTATTAGCTTTAAATAAATTTCCTTAGAACTAAAGTACAATCATAAATAGTAATATGTTATATAATATAATAACTTTAAAAATAGTAATATGTAATATAATATAATACTGTTACAAATATATGTTAAGTATTATGACTTTTCAACTACACTCATATGAGAAAAACTTTAAAAATAGTAATATGTTAAAATATTAATAATATTTAAATCTCTAATGCAAATGCAGATGGATTGATTCTAATCTACATTTAAAGGTAATATATATACATACACATACATAAATTTAAATTCTCTTTACTTCTCAATTCAAATAAAATAAATAAATTGACTAATTTAATAGAAAGCCATTTTTTAAAAATTTATTTACTATCTCATTTTTGTTTGACTCAATATAGTGTTCAGCAAATCATGTCAAAATATCTCAAATTCAAAGCTCTACACTGAAACTACAATGTAGAGTTTCGAATTTGGAATATTTTCTTTTCAAGCAGTCTATGAAATTTCAAGACATACACATAAATCACAGATTTAGATCCTTACAGACCATAAAACAATATACCGAATTTCATTGATATAATTTAAATTACAGTTTATGAATTATATCAAGGCATTTTGAACATAGATTTTCTTTAAAAGACAGACATGCGATTTTGTACCAAATTCAATAATTCAAATAAGTAAGTTAAAATTAGCCCATATTTCATTAATCTAACTAATTAATATCTTAATCTAACTAATTAATATCTAAAATAGTTTTTATAAAAAAGATGCTTAAAGAAATGAAAATCATAATGTAGCTATCTTATTATTGTTATGCAATAATTTTTCATTTTGCTTATAAAGAGAATGTTACTCCCCAAAATATGACTATATAAAATTGCAAATAAATTTGTTTGAACTTCACACAATTCCACATTTCTTGATGGTTTCAAATGAATTTTAGTACATATGTTCCTTAGCACCTTAATGTGCTATTAAAGTTTCTGTGACTCTCTAAAAGAAGGGAAATAGGGTTTGAAAGATTTTATGTGTTTCTGCTGTAATTTATAAACAAATTATTTATTTAAAAAAAAAAAAAAACATGATCTGAAAATTAAAAAATTAGCTTTACAGCGGCAAAAAAATTTCATTTCTAAATGGCTATTTCTCTAATTTTAATCATTTTTAAAAATTAATTTTACACACATTTTATAATAATTATATAAATTGTTAAGTAGTACCTTTTGATTGTTCTAAAAACTATCTTTTGAAATTGCTGAAATTTATTTAACTGTTTAATTTTGTCTCATATTTTATCAATTTTAAAGCAATTATTTGCATACCATAAATCTTTTTTTTTTTCTCTTCTTTTTTACGGTTTTTAGTTTGAGTTTCTTCATAAAATTTCATTTAAAAATAAACAACACAATTAAAACATGTTAAAATAATGTTTATTTATATGCATGTTGGTATCCTAATACTCACACAATACCTTACTCAATGAAAATTATTCACTTCCAGATTATCAAAATTTTGTAGCTGGTAGAATTCTGTTTTAGTAGCAGCTAATATTAAAATTTGTTATTACTACAATCAAACATTTTTTGTTACAATACTTCTTTTATCCTATTCATCTTATAAATTCCATCATTATAGTCAAATCTTGAGCAACCCTTCAAGCCACTGAAAAAAATTACTATTACGGCTACACAATTATTTTGCCTTTTAAAAGCCTTGAAAAGTTTATATTTCAGATCACTGAGAATTATACATAGAATAACTAAAAAATATTAATTAGAGCAAACCAAGCATAGAATAACTAAAAAATATTAGCTAAGAAATCATACTGACTTGCACAAAAATGGTAAAATGGATTCTTTCACAAAAATGATAAAAGAGTAAATACTTTCTATAATGGTCAAAAAACAGTGTTACCCATACTTTGAAGGCATTATCATACATTAATATAAAATCTTACTTCAAAATATGTACCAAATTTATGAAAGTATCAAGTACCAAAAAATTCTAGAGAATATTCTTCACCTTTTATCTCTTTTCTTTATAGCTTAAAAATAACAGAAGAAACATAATAACAACAAATGAAATTACCTAGAATGGCTTTTCAGGCTGACTACAAAAACTGTGGAAAAAAACCCCCTCATCAAACTTACATTTTCCTTCTTAATGGCTATTAATTATATAAGTTGCCTGGCTTTCTCCCTACTCAGAATCACAGTATACATACAATATATATTATCAAAAACATTTGCCAGTTAATTATTAGTGTAACAATATATTTTCTATGAAATTTAATTTTTAAATAATGAATGAACATCCTAGAAAACCTATTCAAACAGTATATTATTTCTCATATGTAAAATATCCTCCAATTTGCTTCTTAAATTGCATAAGATTCTAAGAAACATTAAAACTACTCTTAGCAACACAAGTTAAAATATTTAATCAGTAAGAATTATTCTGATCTTTTCTAAAAACTTAAAATTTTTTAAATAACTAATTAATGCTTTTTGGACAAATACCAGAATAAAATATTACAGCATAAAAACTAAAATAGTATAATTATTAGTATTTAATATGTATTTTAACAAGAATCCAGACACACACATACACACATAAAAAGGCAGCTAAGACTTTATTTCAAACTCCTTTTCTTTAATCCTTTCAGGGGAGGGTCATTAAAATTGTTGAAATGTGGTGAAAAAAAAATCCAATCAATGCGATTAACAGGTTATAAATACATAGATTTTGCAATCTAATCATAGGGGTGGTGTCCACGTTTGTGGACATCACCCATCTAGAGCAATCTCTGTGTAAGAAAATCTTTAAAAATAATTGTGCAAAGTTCTTATGATAATAGAAGTAATTATGAATATTTTAAGTTAATAAATATTTTTATTTATGTTTTATTCAATTTGAAACATTTGAAATATTAAAAATACAATTTAAGACATATTCATTACAAAATTTCTAAATTATATCTTATACAAATAAATAGCAAAAAATAGAAATCATTACAATTTAATACAAAATATCAATTAAAAATAAGAACTACCTAACTAAAATGCTAAAAATATATACTCCCAATTAAATTTAAATTGATAAATATTAAATAGAAAGCAAACACATTAAGAGCTACTGATAATTTGGCATGAAATCTTTCAGAAGATGTAGGAGTGTCTTTTTGTCTAACAGACAATGGCACATTGCTTTGCACATTGTTCGTGCTTTATGCACATTGTTTTGGAACTGCATAAAGCATATTTTCGAGGGGAGCACTTGATGGATATGTGCATGTTTTTAATCTAGTTTCTTCTAGCACAGACAGTTTGTTTCTTTTTTACTGTCACTGATGGCAAAGAGATACTATGCCATTTCAAAAGTGAAGTTTCCTCCCCCATCAAATTTGAAATGAATTGTATTCTAAACTCCTTCAGCATGAATTTCCTCCTCATCAGAATCAGCAAGGATAGAAGGAAGAACATCATCGGCTTCTCCCAAATCTGCTACAGATAATGCTTCATCTGAAAACCTATCCAAAGAAGCTACTGAATAATCATCTGAAGGAAGCTCATTAAAAACTATCAGAGTTTCATCTACACTGCAATATTCTTTTCGGCATTTTTTTCACAATTTTCAAATGCAGAATACAACAATAATAATTACAAAAAAAAAAAAAAAATAATAATAATAAGGCTATATAAACGTAGATATTTACAGAAAAAAAGAAATTGTCTGGAACGAAATGCAAATCTGAAATATTTTCTGCCTTCAAAGATGGGTGGACTTTCTCTGAAAACAATACCCCCCCCCCCCGAACACTAAATCTGCATCACAGCTTTCTTGGAAAAAAAATCAAAATATAGCTTTCCCATGGATATGAGAGGTGGCGAAACAAAAGATAAGTGAACAAAGAAAACAGATGTCCAAGACAAGTGGTGTCCTCAAATGAGAGCACCAAGAAATCAACCACTTTCGTTTGCTCTTAAACTAATTTGAAGCTTCAAAAGAATTATGATTTAAAATCTCATGGATATTGTAAGATAGTGAGTGACTGATTTTGAAATTTTAATTCTTAAGAACTCAACAACAACAAAAAAAAATCCCACATTTTAGTAGGAAAAAAAAAATCAAGGCATTTTTTAATATAGAATTAATAATAATAAAAAGCAATTTAAAATTGCCCAGGCTGTCACCTATTCATTAGAAAAGAAACCAATTGCACTTTCCCAACAATTTTTAAGTTTTAAAATCAATAGTATTAATTTTTTTAAATTGGTGCCCTCTTTTGCGACCCTCCCCTGAAAAGGTTAACAAATCATAAAATATTCATTGCTCCAACCAAAAACATATGCTTTCATAAATGAATATGTTTATTTATTTATCTTTATTATTACAAATAATGTTATTTATATAATAACCAGTATTTTATGCAATAACTTTATGCATTAAATAAGCTACTAACCTTTATGTTCAACTCAAATTACAACTAACTACTGTCTACCTATTACATTTAAAATGAAATAATAATAATAATAAATTATTAATTTCAAAATTGAAATATCAATTATTAAAAAATACTTGGCTCTGCTCCTAACAATCAATTTTATTTAAGCTTGTTTTGCAGAACTCTAAGATAATATATTTTTGTTTTGCTTCTACAGCAATCTTAGTTACTTTACAATTTTAAAGCATTTGAATTTTCACAATATTTCAAATAATCAATTATATCGATTATTATTGAAAAGTTTTAACATATATTTTTTTATGATTTCTATGGAAGAAACCTTTAAGCATTTGAGCCAGAATCTTTAAGGTACCTTTTCCTGCTACAATTAATATTTTAAGTTAATCTAGTTTCTCCTAAGGCCAATTATATATAACCAGATTCTAACCTGATTCCAGGTAAGGACAAACTCAAAATCTTACATGTATATGCCCCACACTGACATTAAAATTGTTAATTATCTTAATTCATTAGAGTAGTAACTTATCAGAGTAGAGATTAAAAAGGCTTACAGATTGAATATAAAAATTCTATGATTTAGAAGTATATGTATTTTACTTTTTCTTACATACATATAGAACAAATAGATTCAGACAAAGTAACATACACAATCTAGCAAAATTATAAAACTTACCACACTTTTACTATAAAACTATAAAAATAATTAACTTTTTTTTAATGTAAGCTTTTGACATACCTGTCAGCTATTTCATCAGCAAAACGTACATCCTGGAAAATTTTAAAAAATATATATATAGATACCATTTTATATAAACAGTATAAATAAATATCTTGAACTGAAATATTTAGAAACTATATACAGAACAGAAATGCACAGAAACAGTTAACATTATATCATAAATTGACAATTTTTACATCATGTTTTTTTAATCCTTTAATCATTAAACTGGCATTATAACTCTATTTTCCATCAATTTTTTTTTTTTTAATTTTTAATCCAATTTCTCAAAACATTAATTCATTCTTCTCTTACTTATTTCATTTTTAAATTCTAAATCTGAAATAAGAAGAGAGCACCCTCTATTAAAAAACATTGAGAAAACCATTGTAATAAAAATCATACATATAAAAATGTTTATGCATAGTTTTTGAAAGTAAATTAACAAAAACAGTTGAATGAGAGAAGTCATTCAAATTTAAAAATGAAATAAATAAATATTTTTGACAAGGTGGCTATGATAAATACAATTGCTAGAAAAACTTATTTTATTATTATTATTAAATTTATCTTTACTTACCTTAGAGTACATCACCCAAGTTAGTGCTGTACCAAGTTTTCCATTAGATAATGCTCTAGAAGCCATTACATTTGAAACAGTTTTAACTATAAGAAAAACTCAAGCTTTTAATAACTTTAAAATACAAATTTCAGTAATATATATATATTTCAAAATGCTGAATCTAAACAATACTGTTAAAAAAATTGAGTAAAAATTTTCTGAACAAATTAGAAATAAATAAGACACCTAAAAGGAAAACAAGAGGAAAAAATTACAAAGTTTATATATATATATATATAAAATTAAACTGCATTATAAATTTGCCAAAAGTACAGAACAGCATAATATAATCTTGAGATATAATAATAGAAAGTGCAATTGCAAATGTGTATAGAATAGACCTTTAGAAACATCATTTTGAAATTTGGCAAGGGTATAATTTGGAAAATTGTTAGGAAGAACATATAATGATAGTATGTTTGAAAGACATTTTAAAAGATAAAAATATAGTGTTTGCTTTATCAAATCTAGTAATATACAATAAAATGAGACTGCTTAAAAAAAAGCATTGAAGTGTTAAAAAAAAAAAACAATTCTGGAAAACTATTTTGAGAATTAAGGGAAAAAAATCATCTACAGAAATTAATCAAAATAATATATCAGCCATAAAATTTAAAATTAAATAAATAATCATTTTACATAACATTCACATGGAAAAATAATCATTTCACAAAGAACATCTATTTCTATCACAATTTTCATTACCTAAATTATCTAAATTTCTCTTCTTTGCCAAATAAATAATTTTCCTTGCTTCAACTTCCGTCTTTATAGGTATTCTTTCTAAATATAATTCCAACAGTTCACTGCGAAAAAAAAAATTAAATACATGAAAATTAAAAAAGACTGCCAAAACAGAATACAACTAAATGATTGTACTAATGATAACTTATGATTATACTAATGATACTTGTGCTGTAGTTTTGAAAAAAATGTAGCCAGGATAAAAAGCAATAACTCATTTACTTTAAATTTGAAACAATTCAAGAAGTTTTGATTGTAATTTTCAAATATTATTATTATAAAAGCCTAAGCCATGACTATTATAGAGAAACACAAGGAAGCTTTGCTATCATAAAGATAAAAGAAAGAAAGAGTGCAAAAGAGGAAGCTAGTGATGCTTTTACAGCTCATAAAGGGGACTCGCCAATTTGAAAGTGAGCTTAGAAAGCAGTTTAAAACACTTAAAAGATAGTGTGTAGTGAGAAACTGCTGCAAAAATTAAGTACTTTAAGCACCTTAGAATATGCAGGGGTGTTTGTGGGACCCCAAAAAATCCCCTGAAACTTTTAGGGACTTACTACCGACATTTTAGAGTTTCGAGAAGGGGGGGGGGGGAGAAATGAAAAATTACAATTATGAAGTATTGAATGACCTAATTATAAAAGTTCAATAAATTACTTTTTTTGCAAAATTAATAACCATTAATTTTGCAAAATTAAGACCTTTGAACCCAGGTCACGTGATCGCACATCTGGTTGACCGAAGTCTCTCCCTTTTTTTTCTGCCGCGCTTACTTGCCGAAAAGAATCCAGAAGAGAATGTCCGAGAACCGGGGGAATGAGTCATAACTCGCAATAAGGAAAGAACAAAAAAGAAGTTTTTTCCCCCTTTTCACGCATTATCACTGCCTTTGGAGAAAGAAAGGAAAAGTTTTCACCACACACACTGACCTTGCGTTTTCTGCTTTCAAAGCAAACAAAATTACCCAGATCAAATAAATAATTCATTATTATTCCTACTTCCTTTTGAACGACGATCCCCGGAATTTCCGGGTATCGAAGTTCAAAATCCCCGGAATTCCGGGGTTTCCCCGGAGCACAAACACCCCTGAATATGTAAAGCTGCATATTTTCTAAGCATATGATATTTTCTGTTTTATCATAAAACATAGATTCTATTGATTTTTTTAAAAATTAATTTTAAATGTGTATTCTTTAAATGTTAATATTTATTTCTGTATTTGTGCAATATTTGCACAACATATTCTATTGTAAAACAAATGGTGTCTTTTTGGTTTTTGACAAAAACAAAACAGATTATAAAAATGAAAATCCATCTATACCAAAAAAATTAAATAAACTTTTATAAGATTAATGATACAAAATTTGCAATTTTTTAATATTTCTGAATATTAACAAACTGCCACTTTATTTAGATGGATACATTATTTCTGAAAATGACAACTTTGATGTTGAAGCATAGCACGATCAAACATATTGCATTCAATTTTTACAACAACTAATAAGGTTGACAAATCTGGGATGGAGATTGTAAATTTCCTCCTGTACTAACTTGCTATATTCAGAAAAGTTAGTTGCATAGTTAGTTAGTTTAGTTCATAATCATTCAGGAATGGTTATCACCAGAAAAATGGCAAAAATGCCAAGAAATTGATGATAATACAATGCCATATTCTAAATGAATTTCTTAAATCATTTTTAATAGAAATGAATAGCTGCATTCAGAAATGGTCAAACTATACAAAAACTGTCTCTTTACTTCTTACTTCTGAAGTTCAGTAAAGACCTTTTTTGGAACGTTTTTGCATTCTGACAATTTAATAAAAAAATTCTAATTTTAGCTTTAAAAAAATTGCATTCATATATTTTGCAAAGAAATAAAAATGCTTTAACAATCTTGATTCCATAAATAATTCATGAAATAAAAAAAAGAGTCAGTTTTGTATGAAAATAACAAGTATTCGTTTAACCCTTTCTAGGGCCGTGGGAAGTATGCTTCCCACCAAATTTATCAATTTTTGTATGAAATTATGTAGGTTGGCATAAGTTCTGACAAATTTTTTTAGTAAGTCAGAAACTTAGATGCTTCAGTTCTTTATCTCAGCCAAAATGATGTGTCTTGATTTATTACTTAATTATTAATTAACCAAATTAATTTCATCTAATAAGCTAAATGAATCCCTTTTCTTATTCTAATTTCAAGCCTAAAAATATTTTAACATAATCTGACTAGGAAAAAATGGCCCTTTAAAGGGTTAAGAAATTTTTTAAAGTATTTTTTGATGCCAGCACAAGACAATATATTACATTGTTTCAAAATTTAACAAGATAAAAATTTTGAATATAAAATTGAATAAAATCCTTAAATGAACTGCTTGAAAATTATAATTACGTTTAAATGAAAGCAAAGAAAGCATCTTTTCTTTTATCACGATTTTAACAACAGTAAAATAATGCGATTCAATGAATCAAGTAACCAATGATATTGCTCTGTATTTCATTATAATAAAAATTATTCATATAAATTATGTCCAAAACTATTTCTTTAAAAAGTACTAAAACTGAAAAATGCATTCATTCTAGCAAAATTGGAATAATAAAAAAGTTTTTTAAAAAAAAACTCTTAAAATAATGTAAAATTAATTTTGCTGTAATGATTTTAGAGCAAAAACGAGTTAAAATTCAGGTTTTATTTTTTTAAATTAAATTTCTAAATATCCATTCTTAGTGAGCCTCTAATATTCAAGAATAACTTTCTAAATTTCATGTTCTTAACTAATGGTTTATACTGTGCATTAGGGTAGAACAAAAAAAAAATCAATTTTTGATTTTTAATTTGTAATAGAGTGGAAAAGTTGCTTTTTGGTGTAGATAAAATAAATCATAAATATGAAAAATATTGGAGTAGGCCTTGAAGTGCCGCAAGAACGCATAAATAAAGCTGCAAGTTTCATAAAAAGACACCTTTTGCAACTTTTTATGGATTTTTGCATGCCTCAGTTTTGAAATAAAAAGCTTTAAATAGGCTTTGTCGTATGGATAAAAGTATAAAAACAGTTTTACTATTGCACTGAGTCGCCGCTGGAGTGGTTGTTATTGAGATAAGGTGGAGATTTGTACGCGCTTAAAAAAAAAAGACAAAAAAAGGAGCAATGGCCAGACAGATTTCTAATTATATTCCAAATACAATTCAGAAACTATTTATTGAATAAGACTTAATATTTAAATTTTCCTGCAAGTATAAGTTCGAATTTTTGCTTATTTAAGAATCAACTCCAGATGCCATGGCAAGTCAGGCTATCTGTGGTTACTTATGTTTCAGGGCATACAGTATTTTTCACATGACATAAATAATAACTATTTTCTTTACTTCCACTTTCATATAGAAATTAACTGACAGAGATATGTTTAAGAATTTAATGTCCACTTACAGATTATTCAGTCCTTGAATAAATGGAAATTATAAAATTGCAAAGAAAACAATCTGATATTAAAGCATTTGAAGACATGCAACTATTACATAATTCCCAGATTCCTCTAAATAGGTACCATTATGGTCAAAATAAATTATTTGATACATTTTACATAATACATCTTACAGTTAAAAATGTTTTCAATTATGTGAACTTGATGCAATATAATCACACTGTTATAGTTAATATACATATATATGTTTGCACAATTTCTGAAAGTTTAAGCACTGAGATAGAAAAGTTCGACTTACCGATTACAATCACAATAGTCAAGGTAATCAGCCCCTACTTGCCATAAACTGGAAAATAGAGCATAATTGTATTGGTCAGGATTTCCATTGGAAATTTTTTAAATAGTAACTTAAATAACACATAAAATTCAGTTTAAACATCACATAATTAATTTAAACTCAAAGTACAGATCAAAATTTAGTATTTATCTCTCTCTCTATATATATATATATGTGTGTGTGTGTGTGTGTGTGTGTGTGTGTAAAATCTTTATGGTTTAGGTAGAATTCTGGTTCGAAGCAGTGAAGAGGCTTTGTATTTTTAATTTCGTTTTATTCTATTCCAAGTGGAAGGCATGATTTAAGTACAAGCAGACGCAGTAAGGCACAAAAGCAGAAGTAAGAAATAAGGGCTGAAACAAATGATCACTAGTCATATATAACATAGGATTCCCGGCAATGTGCAGATGAAGTACATATTTTGACCTCTGATAAAGGCAAATGTATCACTTTCATTTGATACGTAGTACTGATGGCACACTATTTTTACAAAGGAATTAATTAAACCAAAAGTGGAATTGGATCACGAAATAAGAGAATATTTACAATGAACTAAATTAAGATAAAGTTTTGGAAATTAATTTGGATTAAATTAAGAGTTATATTATAACAATTATTTAATTTATTCAAAAGTTTATAATAATGGAAAAATTATATAATTAATATCATTACATATATATATGGTAGAGTTTCAGGATAGACAGTTTTAATGAAAAAAATTTGGTATATTTATTTAAAAATTATATGAAATTATCATTTTAATTTCAAAACAATCCAAAATAAATTAACATGCATCAACAAATTCTACAAAATTCATTTAGGTATAATTTTTCCATTGTTATAAACTTTTGAATAAATTAAATAATTGTTATAATATAATAATAATATAATTGTTTTAATAATATATATAATATGTTATAATTGTTAAATAAATTAATAAAATTAAATATTGTTAAATAAAAATCACACTAACCTCCTTATTTCATTAAAAAAATTCTTTTATAGTAATTAAGACATGTCTTTCTTTTTTTTTCACTAAAAATTATGTCTAAAATAGATCTAACACTTTTATTTTTCAGTACATATATCTTCTTAATACATAATATATAAAACTTCATATATGCAATTGCTTTTAACAATGGAAATTTCTTTATTATAAAAAGTAATATTTTGTTTTTAAACATTTTAAATACATTCCATCAGACATATTAAATTTCTTAATATCAATCTTTTAGCACAAGCTTTGTGAGTTAAAAGTTATATTTTATTTGATAAGTTTAGTTAAATTAATGTTTTGTTTTGAAGTCATAGAAGTCTCATTTTAAGAGACACATCACAATCTTGATCCACATTCAGACACAAGGGCATCCGAGTCCAAATTTCATCAGTAGAAGAGATCTGAACTCATCAACAGGTTTAACTTGTCTCAGAACCACACGCATAATACATCCTAAATGGAATCAAATCTTAAACTTTTCCACTCCCCAAACCAAGATCTTGCTACAAGCCTTCTTACTGTTAAAGAGTTTGATTTCAGTTATTATTGTAATTTAAAATTAATGCAACGACAATAGACATTTGATTACAACAGAAATAAACATTAAAGAGAACAGTAAGATTTAGCTAAGTTTTGGAATTGAGGTATCATAAAGGATTAAAACACTGTAATGGTTTATACCATTATTTTGTTATAATTTAGTTAGGCCCTGTTTCTCCTTACACAAGAGTTATTTTAGTATGGATAGCAATATTAAGTTGTTATTAAGATAAAAGTAAGCCATGACATCAATCTTCATACTAGTGTAAGGACACTTGACATATAAACGATTCATTTTGGCATACATATCAAAACTGTGGTGGAATCAGATCTAAAGGCCTTATCACATGGGCAAATACCATCTACACTTTCGTGGTCAATTTTTCCGTTTTTACTCGCAGGCAACCGGTCAAGCAAGTTTTCCGTCATTGTGAGCTTTTTTCAACCAGCTTGAAAATGTAGACGATAGCGACGGAAAGATCGTTTGCAAACGAAATTCAACCAATCGTGCATGGCTTTGGTGCTGACGTAGTTGCCAAGAATGGCGCGATTGACACCAATATGAAACTAATTTGTAAACACATTTGCAAAATGTTCTATTGTCGTGTGATAAAAAATGGGTTTTGATGGACTTTATTCATCAAAAGCTGGCTATTTGGAATCCACTGAATATTCATTATTAAAGACAAATGTTACACGAAGAAATTCGTACAATAATCACCAGAAGACGAAGAGATATTGGCAAACGTAGATAATCATTAAAACCAAGAAAATTTATTTTCAAAATTAAAAAAAAAAGTATTAATGTTTATGTGAACTGCCTGCTTTTGGGGAACTGTATTTGATTAGATTAAATCTTTAATTTTTTTAAAAAATAATGGTATAATTTTTGAATTTCTAAAATATGTAATTAACATCTTCCATACAGTTGAAAAATTATTTAATTCTTAGCTGTTGTGAAAGTTAATAAGGATCAATTCATTTTCTTACCGCTGAAATATTGTTCAGCACATTATATAGTACATTTAAGGGAACTACAGAATATGAATGATTCTGTTATTGTTTAATGTTTAAATTAATAAATAGTGAAGTTTTTATTTTTAAAATTAATTGTACATCCAACTCACAAAATCGCTTTTTTAGCATATTTCTGTGTTCAATTTGATTTTCACAATTTAATCTATGAAATACCAATACAGATACATTATGCAATTTTTAGATTTTTTTTTTGTACATAAACCTGTCATTATTACTGAAAAATTAACAAAATTGATGGAACAGCAATATATCCCAGGATATAATGTATGGAATGTATTAACAGGAATCCCACTATCGAAATGTGTAAACTACAGAAAAAGCGAATAAAGAGCGATAAATTAGCCATAAAGTACACCTGTGTTTTAGGTTTACCATACAGCAATTCCCCATGACGTCACTACACACATTTTTCCGTGAGCGTTTGCCCACGAAAATGCAAACGGTATTTGGCCGTGTGATAAGGCCTTTAAACTGAGTCTCTGAGCACAGACTACTTTGCCTCTTCAAATAAAATGCACTAGTATTAAAAGTTAGACTGAGCAAACTAAAATTTAAATATAAAAACAAATATTCTGAATAAGCAGTTTGCAATTAAAGACACAATTTAAAAATCTGTAATAATAAGAGGTAAAACTCACTGTGTTAATGGAAAAAATTGATAAGAAAGGCATAAACAAATTTGAAATGATTATTTAAGTTGAATTCATTACCTACTATGTGACATAAGTGTATCTGCATAATTCCTTAAAAGATAGGTCCTTAAACGTTTCACAGAACTGTAAAAAAAGGGGGAAAAAATGATTGTATACAGTTAAAAAAATATCCATTCACAAATCCACTGCATAGATTAAATTGTATTAATTGAATTTCATATAACATTATTTTAACATTTCCTATTTATTAAAGTTAAACAAGCATTAGATTATAAATACTAATCTTAATACCTACAACTTTTTATATTAAAAAATTAGCTTTAAAATATTTTTAAAAATATGGAACTTTATTATTAAAAATGCCAAAAAGACATACTGATCTTTTGAACCATTTCCTATATAGTTTCCATGAGTAAAGAGATCCATTATATGAACTGCAAACCACCACCCATCATTAAACGAACTGAAAAAAATTATTTAATACAAAAATAAATTTAAAAATAACACTTTTAAGACTATAGTAGTAATGTCCAGAAAAACACCAACTCACATTGCAGTTCTTAAAAGTCAAACATGGAATTTATTAAACTGTTAGCACTTAAATTTCTAGCAACATTTTTTAAAGAGGGAGGGGAAAAAAATGTACTTACACACAACATATATACACAGTATTACTTTCATTTAAATTCCTATCTTTAACATTCTCCCTTCATTTATACAAATTTTAACTGGTTTTCAACATTAAATTCAAGTCAGTACCAACAATTTACAAATTGACCCAATTAAAAGTACCATAAAGTAAATTAAAGTAAAGTATATTAAAGTAACATAAAGTAAAAGAAGAGAATACTGTAGGCATTTGCTGTAAACTTTCGTTTGCAAAAAGATTTATGATAAATAATTGTTATTTTCATCATTATTTATAACAGTAAAAATACTTGAAATATTATGCATTAAAAATCTGTAACTATTCTATTCTCAGAAAATGTTTTGAATCAGTGAAATAAGAATGCTATGAAATGGAATTAAACTAAATTCAATAAAAAGAAAACAGTTATACAATTTCTGCTTTGAAATTTAAATTGTACAATGGGTATATCATTAAATGCCCGATATAAAGAGAATTGTTTAATTATCTTCGAAGGCTTCAGACAATCATGCTACTTTAGGAGTTAATTATAAAATCATTTTGGGGGATAATTAGTAAATTAATATCATTGATGATTTGATGACTAGTAAATTCTATTTATAGGTTTAACAGTTTTTAAATGTGAAAACTAAAAACGAGTAATAAAATAAAATGAGCAATAAGTTGAAGTGATTCAGAATTAGTTAAGCACGTGGTCTTCCTGGGCAGAACTAGCTGCCATTCATTTAAATATCAAGTGGTCTCACTGTTGATGTTAGTATTTTTTTTTCTAGTAGAAGCAAACTTGACTCATGTACTAGGGAAAGTGTGATCTCAGCTCTCTCCCAAGAAATTTTATGTGTAGTTCTCTAGGCCTACTACACTATGGAATAATCATGTGCCTTTAATTGTTGATGTTACCAATAAATCCTATAAAAGATAACATGTGTCTTCAAGTCATTTCACCCATGCAACAAACTTCACTATCAAATAAATTATTGTGTAATCAAGAAAAGCAATAATAATTTTTACAAAGTATGTTGGTATGGAAACTTACGGTAAGCTTATCAGACCTCACAGGATAAGATACCTTGTGTATTAACTTTAAAATTCAATTTAGAAAACAAAATTTTAGAAATAAAAAGAAAGTTTTCGGATTTAACTTTATTTTTACTTTACATTATGTGCAAGATGAGATTTGCACATTAAACTATCAGCTGTTTCTATTCAATTAAGAAATGATCAAGAATAGAACATGAAAAGCCCAGAATTGTTAGACAATTCAGATATGACAAGCAGGATACTTAAAAGATTACTTTGGGGAATATAAAAGTACACAAATTCCATTTGTTAACAACACAAATAGTTAGCACCAATAATATAACAAGGTAAATAAATGTTCATTTTGCTTTAAAGTTTGTAATTTTTTTAAAATATTTAATCTTAAAAAAATGCACAGAGGAATATTGCAAAATTCCTGTGAAATTATCTACCACTTTTAATTATACAATTAAATTCTATAAAATTACTCTTTAAAAATTATCATTTAAAATCATTTTAACTACATGCATATTAAGATTAGCATCGTAAAAACTAAGTTAAGAGGAAATAAAGCATTTACTGAATTACAAATAGCAGATTCAATATGAAATAAATATATACACAACCCAATAATCCTTCTCACATTATATAATATTTACAGGTGTACATAAACACAATTCTCCCTTATTTCCAAATAGATAAAGAGAGAAAGGTGAAAACTAAAAGTGATTTTTATTTTATTTTAATAAGCATAATTAAAATATACCATGCTAAGTTAATGACACTCATAATATCTAGTTCCATGGCAGCCAGAATTATAGAGTCAACTATATTTGATTTATTCCATGATGAACTAGTGACATTATTGTAGTATGTCTAAAAAAAATATATTATATTAGTTCAAACTACATTGTATTTATAAACATAAAACACAGAAAGCTTAAGATACATACACATAGAACCATTCATAATATAGGAAAATTTTTAAAAAAAATATATCTGGATATTATTATTATCCAGCATAACTTTCAATTTTAAAGTCTAATATTAATTTTAAAATCTTAGGGTTTCTCTATTTTCCAGAAAAAAAAAATAAATTAAGATCTTTTTTCTGGCTACTCATTATTTTTAATGCAATATGGAATACAATGATTTAATGTACTATTAACAAAACAAATTTGTTACAAAAACAATAGCATGCAGAATTTAGGTCTAGATTACAGTAACATTTCGAGTTTATATTTATAAATAATTACAAACAACAACAAAAAGAGATTTTAAAGAGAAATAAATATACAATTTGACATCTTGAAAATGTATTCATTAAGAATAATATTCAAAACAATGAACATTATTCATGTTTTCATCACAATTGTTTCATTCATAGCAATATAAAAAGCACAAAATTTACAATCCCCCCCCCCAAGAATTAAAAAACTTATGTCTGGATATATAGAAATGCACAAGATACAGACAACATCATTACAAAAGAAAAAAAAAATTAATGTTTCTTTAAATTTTAAAGGCCTTATTTAACTTTTCATCAATATTTTCAAATTCTCTTTCTCCACCTCTTTTTTTCTCTCTCTCTCTTTTTTATTTCTTTTACCGAAAGGCAAAAAATATCTGATTGATAGACATATTTTATAATATTTGTCAACTTGACATTCTCTGCTAATATTTTTTAGAATTTTTTTCCAATTCTTTCAACAGCACTTACATTTTTAGCTCATTTAAATCAGTAAAAAAATCCTTTGCTTTTTGTGTTGAACTTGACTAGCCCCTGCTACAATTAATCTAAATATTTTCATGAATTCAAAGTAATTTGAATTTTTAGAGTATTTCACATAATCAATTATAATTCACTGGGCTATAAAAGATTAATAGTTTAGGTTTTCAATTATGATTCTTTCATTACAAGAAAATTGTTTTCTATATTAGCTTATTGTTATATTAGCCTTTCTATATTAGCTTATTATTGTACCGAAAAAATGTTAAAAGCATTCTGTTTTATTTTTCCAATTTACTAAATACCCACCATTACTTCCTTAATACCCATGCAAAAAAACTGTCAATACACAATCTCAGAAATTTTAAAGAATTTGGCTATTTAATTCAGAAAAGAATTAAATTTCTTTAATATATAATCGCAATCATGTGAAAAACTGAGATGATTAAAATGCCAACCTGCAATAAGAAGCCTGAAAAATAAATGAAAGAAATCACTTACACGGGCTATGTCTCCTAAAGCTGAGAAACTTATGCAGGGATCAGTATAAAGCAATACCGAAATCATAAGGTGATACCAATTTTCACATAAATTACTGAAGAAAAAAAGAATTGTAATTATTATTTTTTTTTTTTCAAATCAAAAAGGAAAACATTCAGCTGTAAAAGAAATAATTTAATTTAATGAAACTGCAAATAAACTAAAACTTGAACAATAATAAGGATTCTCAAATGAAATACTGCTCATCAGAAAAGGAATTGAAACTTTTAAAGACATTTAAATCCGTCAAAAATGAAACATCAAAGCATAAAAATAAATAAACAAAAAAATTAATTAAAACAATAATTTCAATACAAGTAGAATAATAAACAAACAAACCTTTTAGCACTTAAAGCTTCATAATCACCACACAAAATCTACAAATATATATATATTTATTTATATTAATACACATACAAAGAATATAAATAAAATGAAAAAAAATCGTACAAAGCAAAAGCATGGATTTTTTTTTTAATCTTTTAGTATAAAATGGCAATTTAAGAAAAAGTTGCAAATAAAAGAAGACATATTTAATTTGAAAAGAAAATTAAAGCTTTTTTTGGCATACAAATCAGATTGTTTATTTTTTTCTAGTTCAACATCATCAAATAGAATGGGAATATTTCAGCAAATAAAAGGGTTAATTTCACTTAGCAAATCGGAAAACCGAGTTGAGTTTTCAATGTTAAAGATGTAAAAGATGACACTAAGTAAAGACTGATAGAACACACAATCAAGAAAAGCTATAGGGTTCTAATCACACCATAGATGATAGTAAAGTAAAATTATTTCACAAGCATTTAATTTATCTTGGTATTTTGAAATAACCAATTCAAAAAACAATATTTAAAATAGTTATGAAATTAATTTATCATTTATTCCAATTATATTCCAATTTATAACAATTTGCATTTTACACTATCACAAAAATAATTTTTGGCATAAAAACAAACAGAAAAAATTTAAAGTTCTGTGAGATAAATATTTATCTCATACTAACAATTTTTTTTATGAATCAGCAATAAAATTGGCATAGAATTAACAATGGAAGATGAAATATTAAAAAAAGTAACAAAAGAACTGCACGACCAAATAATTACATTTTGAGAAAGCATAATGTAAAGTGAGCAATTTTGCATAGTAAATTATACAGAAAAATAACCAAAAGTGCAAGTTATCAAAGACTGCTAAAAATATTTATTACCTTGCAAACAGTTACCAAGTTGCCATCAGAGGAAAATTCACCCCTCCCAAGTCTGGTCTTGCATTCTTCTTGCCAATGTTTCCATCTTATGCGAAATTCATTGAGGGAAATTCCACTGGAAGCCTAAATTTAAAAAGTAAATAAAATAAGTAACAAGAATAAAAATCATACATTTAAAATGAAAGTTCAACTAACCTATGCTTAGCAAAAATATATAAATCTTTTACATACACTGCAAAGAAGAATAAGATTTTGATATAAATTTTAGATTTAGTTTTGCACATGCATGATAATAATAATAAAGAAAAGAAAACTATAAAGTGATAAAAGAAAAGCTGAAAAGAATGTTATGGAATATTGAGCTTCATGAAAGGAAATATCACAATAGTATTCAAGAAGTCCAAAATATATATTATTAGAATAAATATTAAAAAGAACATTTAATTGATTGCAGATTAAATGGACCTTCAAATGCTTATAAATGTTACAGGCTATTTTATGAATTTTGCATTTTTGATTACATATTTTTTTTTCAAAACTTTAAGGCATTTTTAACAACTAAAGCAGATATGTGATTTTTTTTAATGATCAGAAATGCTTGCTTTGTCAAACTACATGTGAAAATGAGCTCCAAGAAATGTAGTATCTTTCATTTATAGTGTGAATAGACAAAAATAATATATTTTTTAGAATATTTTGTGTAACTAATATTAACAACAAAAAAAAATCAAATCTTTACAGCAGAAATAAGCTCACACCTGACTTTATGCAGTATATTAAAAAGCAACTAGAAGAAAATATTGTAAAAAAGAATGCATTTAAAAAGGTGTTAGGATTTTTTTTTTTTTTTAAAGTTAAAAACCTTTTTTAAACTTAGATTTCAATTATAAATCATACTACCTACTTGAAATCGTATACATTCACATGCAATTCAAATTCAACAATATTCAATAATTCAAATTGTATCTCCCAGAAGAAAAGTTTAAAAAAGATAGAGTGTAACTATAATAAAAACAACAATGAACTTACTCCATACATAGGCATCTTCTTCATTAGCTCATCAAGGCTAATAAAATCTTCTCTTTTAGATTTTTGGTGCATGGAAAGTAAAGATCGAGCAGGAGCTATTTTCCCTTGCAATAAGAAGTGAATTATCTGAAAAACATAAAACAATCAATTTACCAATAATGTAGGAATGGCTTTATGTTAAAATGATTTTATTATAAATGTTTGCAATTACCAAAAAATTACATTTATTAGGCTATCTGAATGAGAATATAAAAATCCAAAATGATTTCTTGTTTTTTTTAGTTTTTCTAATCCATACAAGTATTTAATGAAATATTTATAATGCATTTCAATCTTTTTTATTTAAAAGACCTTTATTTAAAAATATGATTCTCAAAGGCAATTCCAAATAAGCCCACAGGTACAATTATGAAAATATAATGTTTTAAGAGTATGCAACAATAAAAGACATTTTTGCCTAAATACTTGATTAAATTAGAAATAAATAAATAAACAACTACATTATTCAAAAAGAAATTTACTAAATTTGGATTTTTAGTACAAAGTCAGAAGCATTAATTTGATTTCAAATTGACAGATAGTATGCAAAATTCTCTATTATTTCTACAGGGAAACAAAATACTACATTTTAAGCTATGGCAGCTCAATTTGAAATTTTAGAATCTGACCAATATTGAGTGAGATTCTATTTTAAAAAATACTCTAGCTGAATCGATGAGAATTCTTTTGTAGAAAAGTTGCAAAGATGTAAATATTGTACAATTAAATCCATAATAAAATTTATTTCCACCAATATGGAATTATCAATGCAGTAGAATAAAAATTAATACTGTTATGGATCACCGGGTTCACCTGTAGTGGGTGTATGGTGTGAGAACACAATCAGCAGGTCTCGGTGAAAAACGATGTTTATTTAACACAAAGACACTAACACAGAGACGACGAATATATAGAGCCGAGCCGAGCACAGGACAGCACACGACAACAGACAGTAGCCCACAAGTAGTAATCGACCACAGTACACAAAGCAGCCAAACAGAATTTAACAGGAGACAGGATAATTGAAGCTTCGCTTTACGGTCTCCCCAGACAACTTCTCCACTGTCTTCTCACTTTGTACTAAACCAACTTTGTAACCAACTGCCGACCCACTACTACTCAACTGGAGTCGGTCCGAGAACCTTCTAGACCAATCAGGTATATCACGGTTCCTGATGGGCGGATTGTTAAAATTCTTGAAGTTTCCAGCATTATCTATTTTATTGACAGAGTCATCGCCAAGCTCTGGGATCACTGGCTCGGCAGCCGAGCAGCATCCAATACAGATGATTGTAAATCTGTCTTTCCGGTGACAGAACTAACCGTGCTGGGAAGCAGCACTTCAGGTTTGTAACAATAATAACCCTTGTCAAAATGACAAAAAAAAACTTACGAGTGCAATTGCTTTACTGGATAAAATTAAAAGGCAAACTAATTTTAAATAAGTCATTGTACATCAATTAAGACAACTGACAAATTAAATTTTATCATAATACATTTCTTAAAATATAAAAAACTCTGCATCAAAAATAACTTAAAAAAAGGATAAACAAGAACATTAAAATGATACTGGAAAGGATTCTAAATCAGACAAATGTATTCTATAATCAATGAACAAAGCATGAATATCAGAAATCGTTGTAACATATTTCTGTTAAAATTATTTATCATAGTGGTAAAATGACAAATTAAGCAGAATTAATAGAAATTCATTAATATCTTATATCCAGTGTATCAAACTATTGTATAATCCACCTAATGACTGTTGGCATTCGTCTTAGTCATTCCAAAATCGGTTAAAAACAAGAGGAGCCAGTATTGCTATAATTATGCATTGGTTGAACAAAAGACACAGAAAACAGTCATAAATGCTTAGAGATATTTGGAAAATGAATGTTCCCACAACCAGTTAAGTATCCCACTTTCTCAATCCATTAAAAGAGCTACAGAAGCGACTGGTGTTTCAATGCGAACTGTTAATCACATTAAGCAGGAATTGAAGAATAAAGATAATGTAAAGTCACCCTGGAAATGAAAACAAAATGGAAAATTAATTTGTTAAATTAATCTACCAACTTGGACGATTTTGACTTTGACATTATAAGACAAATTGTCAGCAAAATTTTATGCCAGAAATGAAGTACCTTCTCTAAGCACTTTTCTACCATCTGTTAAGGGAAAGGTAAATTGTTCGTGGAAAGTAGAAACACTAAGACACATTCTACAGAAAATTGGATTTAGATGGAAGCAATCTATAGATAAGAGAAAATGGAAAGGCATAAGTTGAAGTACAGGTATTTAAGAGATAACAAAAAGCACTAGGAAAACAAATGAGTTATTATCTATTTAGATAAAATAATCTATAACAACTTGTCAATTAGGAAGTGTTGGTAACTCAACAATGTTAGAGCTGTCATCAAACAAACTGCTGGGATAGCAATTAATCGTTGTTCAAGAAAAAAGAATATGTAAAAATTATAGAAGGGGTAATTTCAGTCTTTCAGCTTGGAACACCCAAAGTGAGATTATCATGGCCAGACGAACTAAGAAGTAGCTACAAGAAAACTTCTTCCAAATATTCCTCCACATTGGGTAATTTGCATGAACACGTTTCTCACCACAAATCCTGTACCTTCAAAGCATTCCACAAGGAAAAAGCTATCAGAATGGTTAGAAGAATGTAACATTCATTTTGATATTAACATGCAAAAGCATGACTTGTATGATTTAGTTGTATCCAATGCCCCTACATACAAGATGTTTTGTGTTGATGAAATTTTAAATGCAAATGGTCTTGATGTTTTAAAATTCTGCACACATCATGCATGTGCATCCACAAAAAAGTATGTTCGGAATAGAAATGATCTAAAAGATATGACTATAAATGGTCTTCAAAAGATAGCGAAGGATGAATGGAACAGTTTCTGTTACCTTAATGAAAAGAGATACTGGATGATTAACAATTTATTTGGCAAATTATTGACGAAATTAGTTTAGTTGTAGGTGATGACTCAGATGATCTGATTTTGAATTTGATAGCGAATCCACCTTACACAGCACTGAAGTAATATTGTAGACACACACCCTTTTAAAGCAGCAGAAATCTTGTCGGTAAGGATCCAAATAATAATGAAATCCATAAATTCTTCAGAGATTTTCATTTTACATTGAAATTATAACTCCTGCATCAATATTAGTTAGCAACATTGATGTAACTAATAATAACTATAACAACATGTAATATTTAGTTTTAGATGATTTTAATATTTTTCACAACAAAATTGAGCATTCATAAGCATTTGTACCTTTTTTTTCTTTTACATATTTTGCATCCTGATTTTTCAGAATATATAAATTTTCCTATAAACGATTCTTATGATGCTTAAATATTTCTAATGCTTCAATAATATAGATTGTTAATGTTTAAATTGGAAAATCTTTATTATTGAGGGAATTAAGGCAAAAATATCTCTGAAAAGAAATAAACTGCTTTGAAAACCAATGCATAGTAACATAAAACTTCACCTGGCTAATGTTAAATAATATTAAATTTTATTATATAAGGAAATAAAGATTCTTCTTCTGTCTTTTGATTTGTGAATATTGTGTGAAATTTAGTATGTGGTCTTAACATTAAATTTGCAGTTATAATAATTTTGAATTAATTACCATTCTCAAGAAGTAAAAAAAAGTTTTGAAATTTGACAGTAACTGCATTTTGAATTGATAAAGATTTGTTCTTGCTAACTGCTTGTAAAGCATCCTTTGAACTTTTGAGTGAATTTAGCACTTTTTAAATTATTTTGTTAAGATCATTGAAGACTCAGAGGTTGAATATATTTAAATAATAAAAGCAATTCAGAAGTGAATACAAGTTTTAATTTATACATTGAAGAACCAAAAAAATAATAGAACTATAGGTGATATTTTGACACGATTATAATAAAAAATGCAAAGGATAAAGAGAAAAAAAAAATCGAATTGCCGATTAATTTGATTTAAAAACGTTCTAATTAACTACATGGAATGCTTGGAATAGTTTATGAGAACTGAAAAATGCCCAAGAGATTTTTACAATCTGAGGGAGATAGCATCAAAAAATCTTTTATTGAAATACTAAATAATAAGTAAGCATATTTCATTCCATGACTGGTTTCAAGAACACTAGGCCACCTTTCCTCTTAATTCCAGGATTAATATTTCATTGTATTCGTAACTTGCATTGAACCTGTGCAGCCTAATTATTTGTATTATTATCTAACTGAAGTTTAGTAATTGAAAATTGGTTCACTTTTTCTTTTCTTTCTCTCTCTCTCGTTTTTTTTTTTAGACATTAATTTAAGCATATACAAATCGAAAAATTATATAGTTTAAAGAAAATAGAAACATGCAACATTTGTGTACTAAAAATTACAGAACAACTTTTTCTTTAGATTAAATTATTTCAATAAATTGTCAGCACATCTTTTGCAGCAAAAAAAAAAAAAAAAGCACTTGAGGAGGGAGTACTTTTTGGAATAAAGGACTTGAGTATTTTACTGACTGTTTTCTTTAAACACTAATCGTATTTATCCATATGCCATTGATATGCAGAATAAAATATCATGTTCGAGTATACCTTCAAATATTGCCGATTTGAAAAAAATATGGGGTAGACACCCCTACATTCTCCCTTATCCCGTCCCCGAGGATCTGTATAAAATGTGAAACTGTATATGCAAATGACAGTTATTTGACTGAAATTAGAAATGTTGGATTTTTTAATTCAACCATATGATATATGATTCATTCAGCCACATAATTATATTATTTCATTTGCCTTGAGTTTTTAAGTTCTCAGATATCAAATCCAATAAGCTGGGGGAAAAAAATAACTGAAAGGTGGCAAATTTCCCCACTAATGGGCTAACTGGGAAAGTCTTGATGTGCTGGTTGCTTTTACAGCTCATGCATTTCTTACTAATTTGATGTTTTTGACTCTACTACCAAGCACCAACAATAATGAGGTGGATTATGTAAGTGTACCAAACAAGAGCATATCAACAATGTATGCAACTTTTCTATTTCCTTAAAATATTGTTTAAAATTGTTTTATAAATTCAAGCAATTTGAAACAGTATCATGGCACAAATTAAAAAACACTATGTTGTACAAAATAAAAAAAAAATAAAAAAAATAGTGTGATGAAATAAAAAGTGCAATATTTTATGAATTGATGTTTAGCAAAATTAACACACAAAAGTAATCAATTGAATTGTAAATAAACAAAACATTCACCAGGTAACAAATTCCAAGAAAAATTAATTTAATAAAGATTACAATCACTTTTGGTAAACAACAGCAAATAATGACTTTGCCGTTGTTAAGAGTTACTGAAAAAAAGGTTAATTCTTTTTAACTTTAGCAAGATTTACAGAACAAATCCATGTATTTAAAGATGAACTTTAAACTTCTTTATAACTTATTAATGATAAGATTTTATACTGATATACTAACAGTATCCCAATAATCAGGGTGAAGACAAGGTTCTTCTGTTTGAATTAAATCTTCCCTTTTCTTTTCAGCAAATACAAAATGCCATTTGATCCAATCTAAAAGTTTGTATAACACTCTTGAACCTGAAAAGAAAAAAAAAAAAAATGTGAGAAAGGAAAGCATTTAGTTATCAATTATATTACAAAGAGTTAATTAGACATATTGGTTATATCTTCTACCTTAATTTCATGTAGAATGAAATCAACTTACCTGAATGTGTGTCAATAATTAAAGACTGAAGCAAATGCCACAGCAATTCAATGTCTGAGAACATTTGTCGCTAAAATCAGATACAAAATATAAACATTAAAAAAAACTTCTTTGCACTGTTATAACATATAACTGTCATAGTTCAGAATTTTAAATCTATACTTATATAAAGCTCAATGTGTGTGTGTTTGTGTGTTGGCGCTCCACAGGACAGACCGTTTGACCTACAGCTACCAAATTTGGTATATGTATAACTTGGCTGTCAAGAATGTGCATCTGGGGTTCGTTTTATTGAATTTTTAATTAGAATTTTAATTATTAATTAAAAACTAACTTTCGCCCCCAAAAAAACTTTTAATTTTCCCCACCGCCAAATGAGTAAGGTTTCAGTTTTTTTCCCCACGCTAATGAGGCTAGGGTTAAAATTTTTCGGCCAATTATTTCAAACGATTCTGTTTATTTTCATAATGTTTGATGCCTTTAAAATTAAATATTGTTAATTAATCGATCTTTCAAATTCATTCTGAAGTATTTTTTAATTAAAATAAAACAGAAAAAAGGAAATTGAAAATTTCTAATCCGCATAACGTTACCCCAACTGGCGTAGAAAAATTCATGCCTTTGTGTTACCATAATTGGCATTGAAAGTTCAAGCATGTGCATTGTGTTCTGATTGATGACAGCTATTATCAACAGATGCGATCTTGATTTAAATTATTTTTAGATTAGTTGTATGATTTTGTAATTAAATTGTATTTATGTTAGTTATATATTTTTTGTATATGCTTATAGTTTTAAGTACATCGTTTTTTAAGTAGTTTTTTTTAACTTGTTTTATACCGATTATTTTAAACGATTCGTTTCATTTTCTTAGTGTTTGATGCATTTAAAATTAAACATTGTTAATTAATCGATCTGCTCATGATGAATCTGAGAAAATTTTGTTGACAAATTCTTGAGATATTACATAAATTAAGAAAGATATTCTTTAGTGCCCATAAAGTTTAAATGCTCAGTGACTCTGTTTTCAGTAATCATATAAAAAAATGCTTTGTTTCAGTAAAAAATATTATTATATTAATTGCAGATTAACCCGTTCCACTTTAATTTAAAGCATAAATTCTACAGGAGCTAACAGAAAGTTAGAGAGAGATATATTACGTTATAACTGAAGGCCTTTATAATATTATGAGTGAATTATATGACAATCAAAATGTGAAGTTTTAAAATATTTTGATGAAGAAGCAATTAACGTAGGAATTGCATAAAATATTTAATTATTAAAATTTTAACGAACATTAAGATTGGCGAACCGGCTGGTCGCCAAAGGCGGATAGTAAAAAATAAAACACAATAAAAGGAAGTTCAAATAATTCAAGCGATATCACCTTCAATTAGCAGGAAATAGAATGATCTTCAGTTTTAAATCTATAATCATTTCAAAGTACAAGGGAAAAAATATATAGCAAAAAATAGGCAGTTAAATCCATACAATTCTTTAAAATATTTTTTTTCCCCGGGACTAATGAAATCAACTGTTTCTCATCTTATGTTACAAATTCAGAGAGAAAAAGTCAAAATAAAATTAACACAGGATTTTAAATTTTAAGTTTCATCATTCACAAATGGGCAAATCAACTGAAAATGATATCTAAAACCAAAATTCATATTTTGATAGTTTAATCATTTGACTATTTCTTACGTTATCATAAAGCTTTTAAATCATAAAAGCAATCTAATGTAGTTCCACAATAGATTTAATAACCTTAAAAATATAATTACATTACTATTACACGAATTATAATTTTCTTAATGTTCTTTTAAGCTACCTGCTTTGTTTTAGATTATTCGTATTAACACTATAAACTTACAAATATAAAAGGATTGTTTATTATATTTTGCCATTTAAAATATATGCTGAAAAAGATTTCTGATTCCACAATCCATATAAGAATCTCATTATTGTTTTAAAAGTTTTCATCTAGGATAAAAATCCAATTACCAGTTATTTAAAAAAAATTCTTAATGGGGTTACAATAAATATTACTGAAACAGAGAATTACCTTTTTAAACATTTCAGTATTCAACATATACAAAATAAACCTCACAAGATTTAAAAAATACAAATTTAAATTACATTTTTGTTTAAAATAACATCACTATAATCAGAAAATTGTGCATGATTGGAAAAAATCTGGAAGCATAACAGGTACGAAACACTCTTGCTTATCTTACAATACAAAAATTGTTACATTTCAAAGGATATTCTTTTTGAATGTAAATACAGCCAAACCTCATTTAATGAGTGATTCATATAACCAATAAAACAAAATGTTAAAAATAATGGTTAACTTAACGGTTAACTAAATGGTTATTTTGCAAAACCAATGACAAAGTGATGCACCTTATTGCTGCTATACAATTAGTAGCAAATTTAATAAAATAAAATCAGAATAGATGAATCAAACATAAAACATTAACATCCATGATATTACAAACTAGAGTTCGCATCTCCTTAAATTTTTTTATTTATTATTAATAATTAATGCATATGAAATCTTTTAATAATGAAAATAGAGTTATTTTAAATTCACAATTACTGATAAATTTTCTTCATAATTTTTTTAAACTTTTTTATATACAATGCATAAGAATAATCGAAATATATTTTTAAATGTATAAGCTGAAACATAAATTTTGACATAAAACACAAAACAATATTTTTTTTATACACACTCGGTAATGTCATTTGCAATATGGTGAAGGAAAAAACTTTTATTTATCAATATTTTCTTACTTTTTATAAGAATATCAATTTTCATTTTTTTTTTTCAGGCGATTCATTTTTAAGACCTTTTAGTTTCAGTTTATTTACTTTATCTCACAAAGGAATTTTATACTTTAAGATAAATTTTAAATATAAATAGTAGCTTGCCACTTTAATGCAAAGAATTAATGCCAGAATAAGCATGCACATTTAATTTGTTGGTTTTTGCATTTACTAATAGGGGAAATATTTTTTTTTTTTTTTCTGATACATATTCAGAAATATAATTTTAAAAAAAGTAAGAAAGTCTTAAATTTGCACAAATTTTGCATTATTGATATTAATTGTATTATTGAAATAAATACATATATACATACATTTCATTAGTGAAAAAGTATTTTTATTTAAACAGGCTACATAATAATACTGTCAAAATATGGAGAAGAATGTTATTTTATAAACTATGCAATTTTTAAAAATTAAAATTGAATGCATCAAATTTTATTTTGAAATTTTATTTGCAACTATATTTAACAGTAACATTAGTCTTCTAAGATATTGAGATAATAATAATAATAAATGCAAATTGTGAAGATTGAGGAGGGAAAAAAAAGTAATTGATAAAAGATGGTATTTTATAATTCCTAACTTATTTTGTCTGATAAAAAAATTAACATAGTAACCTAAATTAAAAAATCAATTAGTATATAATTTGATAGTCTGAATTATCAAAATGATTTTGGAATAAACTATCTAATTAATTGGTGTCAATAAAAATAAACAAATGAAGGGGAAGGAAGAGAACTTAAGATTCCCCCAAAGAAATTAGAAAATCTTTACCTCTTATTGATAAAAATACTTAAAAAGATCTGAATTAATGCAATCATAATAAAATGTGCAAAAAAATTCCAGTATTTGATTGAATTTACAGTTTTTCATTACTGATAAATGTTTAAATTGCTATCTTCAGGCTCCTGTGTTCTTAGTTCAAATAAAACAATATAAAAACCACATATCAATCACTTCAAGGGCACAGGCACCCCACACAAAACATAATTTGAATTTCCTTCATCCTTACAATTGAATCATGCACATGAAAACAACCAAATCAAGGCTCTGCCGAATGGAGTGTTTAAGGGCAAGTCTGGGCTTATAGGAATAATGGGTGTTTCATGTTACAAGTAAGACGTGGGAATGAATTATGCTTGTTAAATAAAGTTCTGCTGTATTTGGATAAGTAAAATAGATGCTGTAATCTTAAAGATCATCATCAAATCATATACAAAACATAAGACTGAAATAATACTTCATGCTCATTTATCAAAGATTACTAAAAACTTCAGAGAACATTAATAGTAATTTAAATAATAATACTTACAAGATCAATCAATTCCTCATCCCCTGTAGATTCTGTAATATTCAAAAGAATATAAAAATAAGATTTAAAATATGTAACAAAAGCATTTTTTTAAAAATTAGACACCTTTTTTTTATCACTGCATTTAGATATTAATTCTCACTAAACTTAATACATTAAAATTTTAAAGATATTTTTTCAAAAGATTTGAAAAGATATTACACCAAAAAATTATAAATACCAATTGCAGAGTGCAGTTCCTCAATACATGCTAACAGAACACATCGATACTTTTGGCTAGTTTTTGCAATTCTGTAAAAATGGGGAAATTAAAAACTAAATTTCTAATGAAAAGAACTACAAATAATGCAATACTAATATTTCAATACAATAATAACAAAAATGCAATAATAATATTCATTCCAATAACTTACTCTAATCGTTGTCTTTCATCTTGCATGCCAGGAATTCTTGTATTTAAGGTTAAAAACACACCTGCAAATATAGTAAGTTTAGAAATGTATCACATAACAAAATAAACATTTTAATTATAATCATAAAATAATATGTGCCAGTTTGAAAATAGTTTTTGCTAACCCCAACAATTTATGAATGAAGGTTTTTTTATTCATTACAATTAACCAAGTTCATAAAATCTAGATGTAACCTCATTAAATATTTGTGAAATTATTTTTAAATTGTTTTAAGCTACACAAATGATTTATTTAACAATAAGTATTATAGAAAAAATTAATAAAAGTTCAATTTTGTAACAACAAAATACCAAGAAAAATGTTCAATAAAAATTTCATGTAAAAAATAAAATAAGAATCTGAATTTTAAAAAAAGAATGAATGAAAATATAATCTTTAAAAGGTTTACTTAATTGCTGTAAAGGCCTTATCACACGGGCAAATACCATCTACACTTTCATAGATAGTTATCCATTTATACCCGCAGGCAACCGGTCAAGCAGGATATTCGTCATCATAGACTGCTTTCAACCGGCTTGAAAGTGTAGATGATAGTGATGGAAAGATTGTTTGCAAACAAAATTCAACCAATTGTGCATGGCTTTGGTAGTGACGTAGTTGCCAAGAATGGTGCGATTGACGCCAATATGAAACTAATTTGTAAACACATTTCCGAATCACCCCTTAAAAGACGGGGAAAAATACTGTATGGTCGTGTGATAAAAAAATGGGTTTTGATTGACTTTTTTCATTAAAAGCCGTCTATTTGGAATCCACTGAATATTCATTATTAAAGAAAAATGCTACACAATGAAATTCATACAATAACTATCAGAAGATGAAGAGATATTAACACCCGTTGATAGTCATCAAAACCAAAAAAAATTATTTTCAGAATTAAAAAAAATTAATGTTTATGTGAACTGTCTTCTTTTTATGAACTGTATTTGATCTGATTAAATCTTTACTTTTTTTTTAAATAATGGTAGAATTTTTGAATTTCTAAAATATGTAATTAACATCTTCCAGACAGTTAAAAAATTATTTAATTTCTATGCTGTTGTGGAAGTTAATCAGGATCAATTCATTTTCTTACCGCTGAAATATTGTTCAGCACATTATATAGGGAAGCACATTTGAGGGAATTGCAGAATATGAATGATTCTGTTAATGTTTTAATTAATCAATAACAGTGAAGTTTTTATTTTTAAAGTTAATTGCACATCCAACTTACAAAATCACTTTTTTAGCATATTTCTGTGTTAAATTTGATTTTCACAATTTAATCTATTAAATACCAATACAGATACATTATGCAATTATTAGATTTTTTTTGTACGCAAACTTGTCATTATTACTGAAAAATTGATGGAACAGCAATATATCCCAGGATATAATCTATGGAATGTATGAACAGGAATCCCACTAATGAAATGAGTAAACTATAGATATTCACCAAACAGAAAAAGTGAATAAAGAGCGATAAATTAGCCATGAAGTACACCTCTGTTTTAGGTTTACCATATAGCAAATCCCCATGACATCACTACACACATTTTTCCGTGTGCGTTTGTCCACGAAAGTGTAGACGGAATTTGGCAATCTGATAAGGCCTTTACGGATACTTTGAAGTAATGCAGTATAAATGTCCCAATGACTATACCATCCAACATTTTTTTTTAATTTACAAAACAACTGCTGATAGATACAGGCAATCATTAAATTAAGCAAAAAATAATTTTTGGAATAGAAGAAATACAAAGTCTTACAAGATATTTCTTTTTATTATTTATTTAAAAAGAAACCTAAAACTTCATTGAAAGAAATGCAAGCAGAAATAAATGCAAAAGTCACCAAGCAAAACGGATAAATACATTTGACATTCTGAATAAAGTTTGAAAATAGAAAAATTTAAAAATAACCATATTGCAAACAAACAGAGAGCTTTAGAATTAATAACAGAAAATATAGCGATATACTTTCATGAGGATGAAAGCTGATATGCATGATACAGTGTACATGTTAGGACTGTATTTCAAACTAAGGAAGACTTTTATATAGTAGCACTTATTTAAAGTTTTATTATATAGAAAGTGAAATTAAAGACATTTGAAGTCAGAAATTTGCATAAATAATTAAATTATATTTAAAACTTCATATTAGCTAATTTCAATAAACTATCATAAATGAGATAACACCAAATAGTGATAAAAGATATGCAATTTATAAATAAATAATTTATACAGATAAATCATGTAAAAGAAAGATTAATAACACCTGTAAGCATTGCTATCTTTACAATGTGGGCAAATGCCAGAAATTAAAAGAGGCAATGTTATATGTATGATAGAGGCAGATATCTGGGGGTCAATCCAGAAAGACACATTGAAGAGATGAAAGTTACAAAACTATGCCATCTAGCAGGGCTTATTTTATTTGTAAATTATCTAGTATGTTTATTAGCACTAGAATAGAAATATTTTCAAATCTAAGTACTTAAATTGAATGGAACAGCTTTTTGCAGCAAATGATTTTCATTTTTTTCTCCCACATTATTCAGCAATTAAATATACTTTTGTCTCAGTATTTTGAATCATCAAACATAGATTACGCAAGTTCCATGATTTTACTTTTCCTTCCAAGTCACAGATATAGTTATAGCACAAGTTCATACCTATCTTGGTGTTATTACTGTGATTTAAAGAAACATGTGTCTTCATGTAAAAACACTGCATAGTCAGGGTTGCCACTCAAATCTGGAAAAAAAATTATCTGTGTTTTCCTGTATGTATAGTCAAGATTCAAGAAAATGCGCAAATAGCCCTTGTGTGCTAATTATAGAGCACTATGATTTTAAGGAGTGGAAAAAGCAAAGACAGGAAACAACAATTTAACATTATTCGAAATAATAGCATATTAAAAGAAGGTATATATTTACATAAAAAAAGATTTCTCTTTATTTATTATCTAAAATTAAGTAAGGCAAAAGCATTAGCATTAAGAGGAGGCATATTTCCTCTCGTCCTTTAACTGTAAATCAAACAAAATTAAGGAATAAAGTGAAATAAAACAAACATTTTTACTATCAAGATACAAAACATTTAAAGATTACTCAACAAAAAAGCATTAGATTACTTTTCTTTATTTATTCGTTTTTGTATATTTATGTATTTGGACATCAATTTCTGCAACTTCTGTAGATTTTACAACCATCAGTTTCATGGAGCTAATCCTTAACAAATAAGTACAACATTTGTACAGCCTAACTTATATTTTAAAACTATTTCACTTACAGCGGATATATGTGAAAATATTTCTGCTATATCAAATACAAATATGACACAACAAGTTTTAATGCCCATAAAAATTCAACTTTAAACTACTGTTCTTGAACTAAAAAGTTTGAAATCAGTTGTTTTTTTCCGGACATTCAATTTGACATTTTCAGATTTGACATCTTTTTCTGAATTCCTTTTATCCAACATCAATGATGATTCTTTTGTACTGGTAGGCAGTCTTGTATGTTTTTCTCTTTTCACATGACTAGTAAGGGCCTGTTTTCCCATATTGCTTAGGCTTATTACCTTCTGACAAAGCAAGCAGTACATGACAAATGGATTTTGCAGAACTTCTAGAACCTCTTCAACAAAATCAAGAATGATTTTTTTTTTTTCTTCTTCATCCAAGTTAGAAGTTAATGTTGAAAGAAAACAATATATAAAATAGTGGCAAAAATGAATGAATGAAGGATCTGAAAAAAACCCTGGTTTGAATTTAATTACAACAAAAAAAAGCATCAGTACAAGTTGTGTTTAAAATAAATTTTAAAAACTAAAACAAAAAAACTCTAAAAATTTTTTTTACAAATTGAGTGACAGTTATGTTAGTACCATGAAAAAGGTGATTCTTGTTTTATAAACTGATATAAAAAAATAATTTCTGTGGAACAATTATTTCGGGCATAACAAACAAGCTATAGTTTGACTTAATCTTTATTATTTAAATAAACATATTAAAATTATTTCATTCTGATGGTTGAAAATAACACAGTGAAATTAGAAATGCATTTACAAATCTCACTGTTAGACAAAAGTACAATGACAAATACATGAAATTTTTTTTTCATATCATAGATCTCTAGTATATTAAGTTGAAGAATAACTATCTCTTATATTAATGAATAGTTAATCATTAGATATATCATCTGCATTATTGATGGAAGAGGATGAATAGCAAGATTTTATTCAGCAGGATATAGTCACAAAAAAAAAAAAAAAAAAAAAAAAAAAAAAAAAACATAATCTAATAAAATGTTTTGCAACTTTAATTTATCAACAGTCATATTACAGTAGATTTTGAAGCCAATAAAATAATTTAGAAACCAAAATTTGTTAAAGTTTTAAATAGAATTTATTAAAATACAATTTAAAGAATTTAATTCTAGCCATTATTAAGAGAGAAAAATATATATTCATGAATATCAGACATTTTATTAGATGCTTTAACCTGGAAGAAAGCTGACACTGGAGTGATTGGGTATATTTTTTTTAAAAAAAAAAATGTGCTATTGATTGTAAAAAAGCATTATTTGATTATGAGTAATAAGTATATTAATACATTTAAAAAGTATATTTCTTTAGTTATGAAAACATTTTTAATGCTTAATGAACTTTTCCATACTAAAAAATTGCATAACTTTATCAGCAGTTTAAAATCTGCATACACTTCTTGCAAAAAAAAAAAAAAAAAAAAAAAAAAATGCAAGTAAAATTATTTATTTTACAAAAAAAAAGTATTATTTATTTTACAAAAAAAAAAAGTTATTATTTATTTACAATTTATGCAAGAAATTTTATTTTTATTATTTTTAGATCTTTAACATACGACACATGGCCCTTTGTCATGTTTGGTCTTTTTGAAAGAAACTCCTGTGATTCACTAATAAGGGGAAGACACAAGTGGAAAATTCAATTTGAGATGACATTTAATATAATGATAGTATATATTCATGAAAATAGTAAAACGCAATAGCTAGCCATTTCTGAGAAAATAGCCATCAAAATTGTGGTAAAGTTTATATACTAATAATTTGCTTTCTGCATAGGTATTCTCCGTAGCAAAGTTGCCTATGTAACGGATTCATGTATGAAAGGTCAGAGTTCGAGCCTGGCTGCAATATTTTGCTCCTTTTATTTTTTAAATAATACAAATTCAATTAATAATTTACAAAAAGTTTTCACTTTTTTATCTAAAAATAAATATTTATTTATCTAAATATATAATAATAATTATAATGTTAAAAGAAAAAGTCTAGAAGCTTTTTTTAAATTTTGAAAACTATTTAAATTTAATTAACAATTTATAAGTAGTTTAAATAGTATGTTACTTATTTTTCATGCAAAAATAAATGCTTATTCTACTAATTCTAGATGCATAATTTAATGTTTAAAAAAATAATAAGTATAACTTAAATAGTCAAAAATATTAATCACATAGTAAGAAAGAATTTATTCAATATTTCTAAAAATTTATCCTACAAATATTTATTTTCAACTGCATACAAGAGGCAGAATGATAGTTATCATAAAAACATTCAAAGCAAAATATATTTCAATATCTTTCACAATTAATAAATAATGACTGTACACAAGAGCAAAGTTTCTTTAAAAGAACTATAAGATAATGAACTTCCTTTACATTTAAAAATAACTCTTTCATCAGAAAGTCAAGCAGAGTATCATGTGTACCTTATCATTTTATTAAAAATTGGTGATGACAGGGTTGCTACTCAAATCTGGAGGGAAAAAAATCCTGTGTTTTCCCTGTAAGTATATTCAAGATACAAGGAAATACGCAAATAGCACCCATATTGGTTATAATGCAATATGATTTTAAGGAGGCAAAGGAACATTATCCGAAAGAATAGCATATTAAAAGAATGTTTATATTTACATTAAAAAAAAAAATTCTCTTTATTATCAAGAATTTAGCAAGACAAAATTTCCATATTAAGGTGCGAGAGATATATTACCTCACATGCTCATTATTTTTAAGTTACACAAAACTAATTTTGTGTAATAAAAAAAAAATGGGTGAATTAAAAAAAATAATAAAATTTTAAATATTAAAATGTAATAAAATGTGGGTGAAATAAAAAATTTTTTAAAAAAACACCAAACATTTTTTTGTTATGATACAAATCATTAACGATTACTTAACAAAAAATTATTACAAAGCAAGAATACTTTCTTTATTCATTTTTGATAATTTATGCATTTGTGCAACTTCTGGAGATTTTTTTTAGTCATTCAATTCTTGAACCTAATCTGTAACAAATAAGGTATGACAGTTTTGTATGGCCTAACGTACACTTTTTAGCTATTTCACTATTAGTGAACGTATGTTAAAATGTTTTTGAAATATCATTGAATGCATAAAGGACGATTGAATGCAACAAGTTTTAATATCCACAAAAGTTTAGCTTTAAACTAGTACTCTTAAATTAAAAAAAAGTTCAAAATCAGCTTGTTTTTTTTTTTTTTTTTTTTTTTTTTGGCATTTTTGGAATTGATGTTCATCTTCTTTTGTGTTCCTTCTAAATATTAAGTATGATATCAATAATGACTCTTTTGAACTGCATGAAGTTTTATATATTTTCCTCTTTTGGCATGACTAATAAGTGCTTGCTTTCCCATATTATTCAGGTTTATTATCTTCTTACTAAGTGAGAAGTATGCAACAAATGGATTTTGCAGAACTTCTAAAATCTATTCAGCAAAATCAAGATTGATTTCTTTAATCCCTCCAATTTGCATTAAATACGGGTTTTCAGCTACTCATTGGTTTAAACATATTATTTAATCTATTTTGTAAAAGCTCGCAGTTTCTCAAACAATAAACAAATTAGTCAAACTCAAATATGGTAGGCTTAATATCACTACGCTGCTTCTGCAGATTGAAAGTTGCTCTTTGCACTAGAGAAATGCATTTTGTTCTTTCATGCAGTTCCAGAAGTTTCGTGCATGCTCATTAGCATAACCCTGCGTAGCATTGGGAACCCTGGGTAGCATTTGGGAATCTCATGGAAAAAGAACTGTAGAGCATATTGAAACTGAACTACAGAAAAAAAAAAGGTTGAGTCTCTGCATAACACAATTTCAAATGGTTTTCCTTTGTTTCCGGAAGCTGAGATGATGATCTTTTATTCTTGCAATCATTAGAGATCAACACTCTAGATGGGGGGGGGGGAGAGAAATAACTACAAAACTTTAAATACCCTGATTTTTATAAAAAATTTAAAATTTCCCTTGCATTTTCCTTGTTTTTTTTTTTATCAACTTTTATATTCATTGTTTCCCGGCTTTCCAGGTTCTCTCAGTGGTATGGCAACCCTGGGTAAGAATTGATGGCGCACAACTGATTGGATTTTAATGCAACCTTTTTGTGAATTTATTTCTTGATCACGTTTGATTAAATAAGAATTCTGTATATGTGTTATAAAAATCTTTACTTGTCGATAAAAAATAAGTGCAAGGTTGAATAAGGGGAATATATTTTGATGAAATAATTTTAAAAGTTAGCAATTTCTGATCATCTAGGAAGATTTCATCACATGATTCAGGTTTTACATGGCCTCCCCAAGAGTTTATAATTAGAAGGATCTGTTCCTTTTCAATATAAGCCTAACAATTTTTAAGATAATCAATATATAACTATGCCATCAGTTTTCCAAACCTTATAGATTTAATAATCATGTAGATTTCTTCATATTGTACTTTCTGATAAGTATAGTTTTTTTCTCTCCCCCCCCCCTTTTTTTTTAATTCTGTTATAAATGGATTGGTGTTGGCATACCGAAAAAGGGAGAATGACACGAGATATATTGGATGGATAAGTGTAAAATTGAAATTAAGGTTCTATAAAAATTAATTGCATTGACTTACCTGTATGGTTAGTATTAATAATATAGTCTTTGCTGAAATTAGCTATAAGTTTCAATGTCTATATTTGAAAAATCTCTTTGACAGTAACTGTTTCATTTTTCTCGACAAGTTTTGTTGCTTTTCATTTTTAAATTCTATGCTTGTTCTTGAATTTCTTTACCCACCTTTCGGAAGCTTTAAATTCAAAATCTGCAACTTGTCCTGCAGCTGTAAGTTGCAAGTAAATGTTGATTATTCCCTCTCGCTCCAATGAAACAATCATAAGTTCAAGAATTGATAGCTGCATATTTATCAGATCTGTTTGCCCCCTTTCTTATTTCTTCTTCCCATTTCGATAAATAATCCTTCCTTTCCAAACAACTAAAATCATTCATTGATAATGATTATAGATTCTACATAGGATGAACTCATGAGATGTTGATAGCTTTGATTTTATTCAAAGAAATATATTCTACATCTATTTTTCCTTCAAATTCATACTCCTCTGATAAAGCATTGCCTTCAATATTTAAAAAAAGTTCTTCATCACATGTGTTCATTTGCATGAATAAATTCATCATCACTCACAAGAATTTTTACAGCGAGTATGTCAAAAGTATTTTCATAAACTACTTCACCCATCAAAAATGTTTCACTAGAAATTGAAGTTGAAGATTCCAATACAATCAAATTATTTTTAGCTAGCACTCTTCCATAATAAACACCTAAATGTTTTGAACTCAATTTTGACTGGATATGATTTTAACAGGATTTCACTTTCTGTCTCCGATACATTTCCAGCATCTGCATGCACAGACATTTAAACTCCAAAATATATCTATATTATGTTTAATAAATTAAAGGATAATTTACACCAAAAAGCTTTCTTTCACAGCCTTTGCTCGAATTTGAATTATCATTAAAATTTGAACCAGCTGTCTATGCATTCAATAAATTAAAACTTACATTTTATTATTTCTTTTCGATTATTAAAGTTGGGAAGGTTTACTTACATTTGAAATAAATATCAGCTGCTCTTTTTAATCTTTGATATAAATAAGATTTTGTCGAATTAGAATTAATAATTTGTCATTATTAAAATACAAGAATTTAAAACTCTTAATTTTAGAAAATGATACAAGCAATTTAAATTATCTATAGCCATTTACGTTGTATTTTTAATTATTTTCCTTTAAAATTAAATTATAATTCAAATAAGAGAATAAACATTTACCTTTGCATAAAAAAAATAAGTAACACATTCATTAAAACCATCTGTAATTAAAGATTAAAGTATCATTAATTTAAATTATTTTGAAATTTCTTTTAAAAAAAGCTTTTATAATTATTTTTCTTTTAAGAATTAAATTCTAATTCAAGCACTAGGATAATAAACATTTACTTTTTCAAGGAAAAAAAAAACATTAATTAAAATTATTTGTAATTATTAGTTAAATTTGAATCATTAAAAAAATTAAAGGGATAAAATTCTTAGGTAGACTTAAACACTGTCCGTGTGAAGCAACCTCGCCCTTTTCATATCTCCATAATTCTGCTTTTATTGTTTGTGGTTGGCAAAAAAAAAAAAAAAAAAAATTAATAATCCTATACAGAAGCTTGTGACCAACAGATATCTAGTGCAGTATCAATGCAACTATTACAAAATAGTGGAATTTCACTTACTGTGGGATTCATTGACTAGTTTCCTCACATAATCATTGTATAAAGCTGCCTTAGCCGATATGATATGCAAGTAGCGTGGAGGGTTTCGGACATCTGAAGAAAATTTATCAACATGTTAGACAACAATCAGAATTGAAGAGTGACACAAATAGATCTTTTAAAAAGTGAAAACTTACCTTTCTCCTTCCCCCCTCTTTGTACGCCATATGTCACAAAATCATTTCTGGCTGAAAATATAGCTTGAACACCATGGAATAAATCTTCATCGTGAATTTCCTAAACAAAATATGATAAATCAAGCCAGCAAGAAGTAAAATTTTATAAATGAGAGAACAATAACTGTAATCCAAAGAATTATAATTAATGGTTTTAATTAAGTGAAAAATGTTTATAGCCTGTAATTTCATCGGTTTACTGATTCTTTTTAAACATAATTACCAAAACAGAGATTCCCGGATTTTCCGAATGGTTTGCCGCCATTGAACTTAAATATGTTATCACTTTTCTCGCGGTAACAGACTTGTTACTGCCAAAATTGATACATAATTTTTTTTTTTTTCAATAGGAGGAGGGAAAGAAATTTGATGATAGAATTACTGAAATGTGTGTAAATTGACTCATTTTTTTGCTGTTAATTTTTATTTTAGAGGTAAAAAATTTATCAATGTTTTGAAATTCGATTTTTTCTTTAAAAAAATTGAATTAATTTTAGCCAGCCGCGATGCAGTACAACTACTCAATTTCGAAACTATGCTGCTTGTTTTTAAAAAGTTCGTGTAGGAAGCACGTTTTATCAATATAGAAACAAATGTGTATTGTATATTTCCAGTTTTCTGAATTTTAATCATGAATAATAATCAAGTGCAGATAATTTAATATTTTTACTTAGAACGATTGATTTCTACTTATGAAAATAACGTTCGTCTTAGTACTAATAAATAATAATTTCCATATTTTTTTTTGTGCAAATTCAATTAATTCTAAAGTTTTTTGCTGTCCTTTATGATTATTATTTATTATGTCTGAAAAATCGGGAACTTCATCGAAAACTGTTGTTATTGCTGCAAAACCGGATAGAAAAATTTTTAGACCTAAAAAGAAAGCCATATCAGGTATCCCATCTGAAATATCAGAAAATCCGGAGATTTTGCAATCAATAAGCATTCTTCCTACCAATTATAATTTCGAAATCCCCAAAACAATCTGGCGGATAAAAAAGTGTGAATCAAAATGTGTCGCTCTGCAATTTCCTGAGGGTTTATTGATATTCGCTTTAACTATAGCGGATATACTTCAAACATTTACTGGTGTTGAAACAATTATTTTAGGCGATGTTACTTATGGGGCGTGTTGTATTGACGATTACACTGCTAGAGCCTTAGGAGCTGATTTGATGGTTCATTATGGACACAGCTGCTTAGTACCAATTAATAGAACTGAAAATATTAACATGCTATATATCTTTGTTGATATCAAAATCGATTTTTTGCACTTAATAAACACTATTGAAAAGAATTTTGAAAAAGCCCCATTAGCGTTGTTGAGCACCATACAGTTTGTTTCAACTGTCCAACAAATTGCATCTGATTTACAAAATCTTGGTTATAGTATTGAAATTCCACAAGCCAAACCCCTTTCACCTGGAGAAACACTTGGTTGCACTTCTCCAAAAATAAAAAAATCACAAAAAGTAATATTCATTGGAGATGGACGATTCCATTTAGAATCTGCAATGATTGCAAATCCTACTCTGGAATTTTTCAGGTATAATCAAGAATTGATTCATAATAATATTTTAGATTATACTCAAATCAATGTTGATTTTGAAAAAAATTTTGATTAATGTTGAAAACATGTTTAATATGCCTTTTTAAATTTTAATGTTACAAATATGAAATTACTAAAATATTTATTTAATTTTAGAATATTTTTAAAATCTATATAAGCTTACATTATCATTTGATCTAATAGTTAATTATTCACATCAAAAATCTAAATTAAATTCATACAAGTTTTAGTGACAATATCCAAACTGTGCAACATTAAAATATTAATTTTCATGAAACAAATCTATTATTGCTTGCTCATGTTTCTTAATTCTTCAGTCCACTCGAGGAATTCTGTAAAAAAATTTTTAGCATTGTTGTGATCTGTGTTCTCATTTTTCATTCTCATTTCCGACTAGAATAATATTAATTAACATTATCTTGTTTACTTTTGGCGAAACAGCAGCCTGTAATATGCCTGTATTACACAGCCATTTATATTGATTTATATAAGGTTGATTTGTTATGGTATGCCTAATCTAAATGCTGAATTTGTTGGAATCTTTTTGAATTACCTTATATAATAAAAATATAGGTCAGGATCTGTGTTTGTATATCTCAACCACAATGTTGTTATCTGAATTTTGCTTTTCTTCTTGTGTCCTTTCTATAATCTTATATTAGGCAAATTAATATTTTTATTCATATTGATATTGAAATAAAAATTCATTTGATTATGAATGAAAGATTTTGTATTTCTACTTAGTTCAGTTTTGTATTCATTTATTAAATAATAATTTTATTTCATTTTAAAATATAGATTTTAGAAAATATTTGTTAGTAATATTTTCATGTAGTACTACTTTAGTTCTGGGATAAATTTTATTAAAATGATTATTTTATATAAAAAAATATATAAATAATTCTGTATTTTATCAAATATTTATGGATGATCAGTATTATTTCAAAACTTTTGTTGCTATTTCTTTTTTTATAATATATTATTTCTTTTATGAGAAAAAGCTAGATAATATTTCATTATAGTCTATTTTCTGTAGGCACATCAAGGCCAAATTTTCTACCTCTTTGCCTGCAATGGTGTGGTAGACAACTGTGCCACTCTTTTTTTTTTCACACAGCTGTTAAAGTATTCCAATAGCTTTCTGCTTTATAGTTTGTTCTTTTGACATTTTTTCTTTATTTTGTTCTCAATTATATATCGATCTGTTTTTCACAAAGTAGCACTCAAGAGTCTTTTTTAAACTCTTCTATCATGAATAGGCCTGAATGTCTAGAGACAATCCGAGATGATTGTCTACAGTGTGTACAATTACTTAAAGGACTTGGTCTCATCCAAACTGAATGCTATGGTAAGAAAAATGTTTTTTGCAGACCCAGAATGTTACTGCCGAAATGTGGGGTGTTTCCTACAGAACGGTACAGCGAATTTGTTCAGAGGCAATAAGACTGCAGCTGCTGAATCTCTGAACTACATTCCAGTTTTCGAATCACCCAAGAAAAGAAATCCATGAAAAAGCCTATCACAGATTTGGATGATTTTGACAAGATTTTGATAGACGGAAATATCCAAATTAAAAGCTTGCTTAATTGAAAAAATTAATTTTCTGGATGCAAAAAATCATTATGGGTGTTTTTGAATAATTTCCGATTATCTTACAAAAAGGGCAATGATGGTTACAGTTTTTAATGGAAAGAAACAACATCATTGTTTCTAGAATTAAATTTTTGAGAAAAATGCACAAAGTTTGAGAAAATGCAAAAGAAACAATTCTTTATCCATGCCTGTGACATACCTTGACGAAACTTGGGTAAATGCTAACCATTCACTTAAATATTTTTGGCAAAGTTCAACTTACCAAGGAGGCTTGAAAGTACCATTGAGAAAAGTTACATCAGGAGTCACGAGGTAGATTCAATAAAAAACACTAAATTCATGCCAAAGATTAATATTTTGCAACTTTTCTATGCCATGCAAGGCGTTTTTAGCATCTTTATTAAAGAATGTGCAAGAAAGTTTTACGGTAACCCCACCAGATTTTTGGTTTTTTTTTTTCATTTTTATTTATTTATTTAAGAAAATATCTCCGATTCAACGATTGAATAAAATTGTTTGCTTACATTGCCATCTTAATTTTAAAGTCAAAATATTTATAATTTTCTTTACATTATAACATACAATTTTAAAATATTTATAAAGCTTTTATTAAATACCATACAAAATCTTCACAATTTTCAAATTGTTGCTACATAATCCAACTTTATGTCTTAATCCCATCTTCTTACTAAAATGTACTGGTATGAAACAAATAAGCTTTATCAAAACCATGGCAACAGAGAAGGAGAAAAAGTGAAGAGTGGGGAAATCGAGTGTCTTTGGCATGCCTACAGAAATTACACTGACTATAGTGGGGTTGCAGGAATCATGAAGATTAAATATTTAATTGCATTCTTTTAGTGAATTATTGTTATGGTATGACAAGGTTTGCTTGGGCCTACTAACAGAATATTAATAATAGCACCAAGCATTAAATGTAGAGGAAAAGAGACCAAACTTCAACAATTTTAGTATAATCTCAATTTTATAAGAAATATGCATTTTTTTAGTCAGTATTCAGCACCATAACAGAATCTTAAGAATTTCTGATCCTAAAAGGTCAAATTATGATCAAATGAAACCCACATCTGTTAAAATGTACTCCATCCATGGGGCATTTTTGAAGAAGGCATGGGGTAGTTTTCAGTAACTACATTGCAACTTATTTTACTGATTTTGGTCATAACTTTTTTTTGAAAATATAACAGATGTGTGGAAAATACTGTGAGTTATAAAAATTTGTTTTTAGTGAACTTTATTTTCTAAAAATATAAAGATGTTTAGTGGATTCTTAAAATTTTGCATTATTTTATAACTGCGCAAGGGAAATTTACTGGAAATGTGACAAAAGAATTAGCTTAAGAAGTTCCTCCAGTTCTGTGTGACTGAGGAATTTTTATTTTAATGCCATCTCTTCCAACACCTAATGCAATTCATTTCAGGGAAAGAAAGTGTCTAATTTCCTTTTCTTTATATGAATGTTACCCTGTAATTGTTTTCTTCTTTGCATTCTATTTGTCCTTCTAAAATTACTTTATTTCTCTTTCCAGTAAACTACAAGTGCCAGATCATTTATTTCTCTGTAATTTCCAAAATCCATATTTTCTTCAAATTCCAATCTTGTAGGATTGTGGTAAAAGAACTTTTCTTTCAGTATATGAAGATTCATCAAAGCTAAAGAAGTTTGAAATGCCCAATGTGGAGCTATCATTAGAATAAATTGTTTTGCTCTTTTAAATATATATATATATATATATATATATATATAGAATAGTGCATTCCATATGAGTCTGTTGCTGTTCTGAGGGACATGTCTTATTTAATTGCTTGCTTGATCTTTGCAATATCTTATTGTTTGTAGTTTATTGAAGTACCTTATGTAGGTTCTGACCATCTTACCTACATTTAAAAGGAATTGAATTAAATTAATACTTCTTAAGTATGAGAAGCATGTTTCAAAAGTGGTAAAACTTAATTCCAGAACTTTATTTTTATCTCTTCCACATGCATCCATTAACTTTAAAATGATACATACTCACTTTAAAAAAGGAGTTTCTAGTTGTTAATAGTATTGTTGGATGCAGAAATTCTTTTTGGTGAATTACTAAAATTTACTGCAGTAAATAAGGAAAACTCTGAAAATAAGTTTCATCTGTCACTAATCTGATCACAAAGTTTTCAACAAAACTCTGAGGGTACTTTTCAACAATATTGAAATCAATCCCTCTTCCCAAAGATTTATTGAAATCAAACCCCACATGCAATCATTAAGTTAAAGATATTATTGCCTTCTTTGGAAAAGAAATTTCCAGTTGTTAACAATATTTTTAGATACAGAAATTTGTAATAAATGTGGTGAATAAATTTGACTTCAGCAAATAAGAATGAGAAAAATTTTGTGATGAAAACAAATTTGAATTTTTTCTTAGTAGTCTCAAAACAGAGCTCATTCAGTAATAAAGCACATATGAGGGAAAATAGGGAGATGGCTATTGTCAGAAGTTGCTCTTTTCTGGAATTTTATTGACTGCCTGTTAGCCTCTGAAATAGAATTTGAAATGTATCCCTCTCTCCTCTATATTTCATATTGAATGTTTATTACCTGAACAAGATATTTTAACTTCCTTCTTTTCATATACATGATAGAAACGACTTATAATAGTAAAAAAAGTAAAAATTGTCCAACATATATTGTTAATATAGAGAAATATTCAGTTGTTTCAACATATTAGAAACTTTTAGATGTCTATTCTTAATTAATCATCTCCATTTAAAAATAAATCTGGAACAGAGTACATACATACATATAAAAACATTTCTTGATTTGTTAATCTATACTTATAATAAAGCTCAATGTGTGTGTGTTGGCGCTCTACAGGCCAGGTCATTTGACATACAGCTATCAAATTTGGTACATGTATACCTTAGAGGTCGGGAATGTGCACCTGGGGTCCCATTTTTTTGAAATTTTAATTAGAATTTTAATTATTAATTAAAAACTAACTTTCCCGCCAAAAAAAATCTTCCATTTTCCCCACCGCCAACTTTTTCGCCAAAAAAAATCTTCCATTTCCCCACCGCCAAATGAGTAAGGTTCAGTTTCTTTTTTCTCCCAATAGTAATGAGGCTAGGGTTAACATTTTTCGGCGGATTATTTTAAACGATTCTGTTTATTTTCTTAATGTTTTATGCATTTAAAATTAAACATTGTTAATTAATCCATGTTTCAGATTCATTCTGAAGTACTTTTGAATTAAAATAACACAGAATAAAGGAAATTAAAAATTTCTAATCTGCATAGTGTTACCCCAACTGGCGTAGAAAAATTCACGCATTTGCGTTACCTAACTGGCGAAGAAAATTCACGCATGCGCATTGTTCTGATTGTTGTCATGACAACCACTTTCAACGGATGATTTAAATTATTTTTAGGTTAGTTGCATGCTTTTGTAAGTAAATTGTATTTATGTTAGTTATATATTTTTTGTATATGCTTATAGTTTTAAGTACATCGTTTATTAAGTAGTTTTTTTTAACCTGTTTTCAATGATTTAAATTATTTTTAGGTTAGTTGCATGCTTTTGTAATTAAATTGTATTTATGTTAGTTATATATTTTTTTGTATATGCTTATAGTTTTAAGTACATCGCTTTTTAAGTAGTTTTTTTAAACCTGTTTTAGACCGATTATTTTAAACGATTCATTTTATTTTCTTAGTGTTTAATGCATTTAAAATGAAACATTGTTCATTAATCGATATGTTCATGATGAATCTGAGAAAATTTTGTTGACAAATTCTTGAGATATTATATAAATTAAGAAAGATATTCCTTAGTGCCCATAAAGTTTAAACGCTCAGTGACTCTATTATCAGTAATCATATTATTAAAAAAAATGCTTTGTTTCAGTAAAAAATATTATAATATTAATTGCAGATAAATCATTTACACTTTAATTTAAAGCATAAATTTTACGAGGGGTAACAGAAAATTAGAGAGATACATATCACGTTATGACTGAAGGCCTTTATAATATTATGAGTGAATTATATGACTATCAAAATGTAAAGTTTTAAAATATTTTGCTGAAGAATCTATTAAAGTTGGAATTGCATAAAATATTTAATTATTAAAATTTTAACGAACATTAAGATTGGCGAACCGGCTGGTCGCCAAAGGCGGCTAGTATATTATATGTCAAAAATTAGTTACGGAATAAATTTTTTTCAAGTAACTCATATGAAGCAATGATTTTTGTTTTGTCTAATTAATCATTTTCACTAATATAATAAATTTTTTTATTTGCTTTATATTTGTAGAGCATTTTATTAATTACTTATTTTTAAAACAAATTATTAATTTTTTTTTTTTAATTTCAGGTATAATCCTTATGACAAAAAGATCACTAAAGAAAATTATGATTATGATAAAATGATCCAGATTCGGCACAAAGAAGTTCAGCTTGCTGCAAACTACCAAAAATTTGGCATCATACTGGGAACATTAGGGCGTCAAGGTAGTCCCAAAGTTCTAGATTATATTCAAAACATTCTCAGGCAGAGTAATAAATGCCACATAATAGTGCTGCTGTCTGAAATTTTTCCTGATAAATTAAAGTTATTTGATAATATTGAAGCTTGGGTCCAAATAGCTTGTCCAAGATTATCTATTGACTGGGGATATTCATTTGGGAAACCATTGCTTTCTCCTTATGAACTTGCTGTTGCGATGAAGGAAATTATGTGGCAAGATAAATATCCTATGGACTTCTATGCATCAACTAGTTTAGGTTCTTGGACACCTAATCATGTTTCTTCAGTTATTGATAAGGATTCATGTAAGAGTTGTTCAGATTGCAGCTGTTCTAATAATAAAAAAAATTAACATTATATAATCTTGTATTTTATTATGAAATTATTCATTGGTGCATTATATATTAGTAGTATTTCATTATAATATACACTTTTAGAAATTTGACTAGTTGACCAAAATTTGAAGATAACTTTTTGTCCCAACTTGTCTATAAATGTAAACAGTACATAGAAGCTTTCTTTGCCTGAAATAATGGTAATTTTGAAACAATTTAAAAATAAACGTGTACAAAAATATTTTTTTATTATTTTTATTAATTAGCAAACTTGTACATGGTATTTTTAAAAAGTTAAGATTTTAAATTTCTGAATTAATTAAATAATTGAAAATCAGGTAGATTTCTGAATGCAAAAATTTATTTGAATGAAATGCAAGATTTAATAGATTAACATGATAATGTCAGTTTGTAATAAAAAAAGACAATACTAAAGTGAAAAAAAAAAAAATTGTAAAAATTTTCACATACATAAGAGCACTGATAGACTCAATGAATATTGACATTTTACTCTTCCAAGTTCAGAGAAATATTTGGAATGAAAGCTGACTTACTTTGATCATACATTCAGTCATAGTTCGACAAACCTTTTGGAATATGTTATTTGGTGATGAGCTTCTCTTTTAAAACCTGATGATTTGTCTGTTTAACATTTACTGATTGTTGTTGTTGTGGCTTATCCTCCAGCTGTCAGACGAGGTCCATTAGACCGTTGACCCGGAGAAAATCGAAGACCAGAACGCGGGGGGGGGGGTAGTATATGTCATCTCTGGAAAGTCACATCCACAATCCAGAATATGCTCGGCAGAGGCTTGCTGAACTTGGCATTTAGAGCAGACCGCAAAGGTCTTTCTACTCTCTAGAAACGAGAGACTTTTAGTGAGACCGCTTGCCAATCTGGATATTGCCGTTCGAGAGGCTCTATGACAATTGAGAGCAAACGAAATGCTCGACTGTTTGCCCGCATATCAGTGATGGCTAGGAGGGATCTTCCACTCCCTTGAAAGTTCAGCATTAACTATGGATTGATGTTTCAAAAAGCTGAGAGCCGAAGAGGAAGAACTAGAGCATAGAACATTTACTTATTCAACACCTTAACGTAAGATTTTCCTCCTTAAAATAGTTTGCTCTTTGTTCACGAATAGAAAAATGTATTATTGCAAGATTCAGTGATGTCTATATGATACTCTACAATCCAGACATTTTCTGTATTATCCGACAGGTGTCTGTTTTCTTATGTGTCAGATTGGAGAAAGTCTACTGTGTATCTGTCTGTTTATGTATGTATAGAGAAACGATAATTCCTAAAATTCTAGGTGCATGAAATTTGGGATGTAGACTTTCTATTATTATTATGGATGCTTATCAATTTTGAGATCAAATCCGTATTTTTATCCAAACGCGGATATGACATCCTCTCCGGAATGATTCTTGGGATCAATGCTAATCAGCATTGTTTGAGTGCACATGCAAACAACAACTGCGCGCAGTATTGCAGTTCTAAATCGCAAATTTCTTAGTCATTGGATATTGCGTAATCTTGCCAAAAACAGTTCCAGGGAGGATCTGAATAATGCACAGGAGCCAAAGATCAGCTTTGGGAGGTTGCATTCTTTTTCTTTCATGTCATCGAATCTCAGATGAATGGAAGCAAAATCTTGCAGTTTTGAGTTGGAGTTGGAAACATGATCGTTAGTTTTCCGTGAAGAGAACCATTTTATTTAAACACTTTTCTTCTTTTTTTGTTCGCTTTCATTTTTATTCCTTCATTTGTCTGTCATCAAGATGACGAATATATGAAATCCGAATAATAATAATAATTCGAAATGGCGGGACGTTGATTTCTGATGTGATTGACTAAAAAATTTTTTTTCTTAAATCTCGGCGAAAAGAAAACTGACGAAAGTGTAACATTGGCTAATGTCAGTGGAAAGGTATTGTGCATTCTTTGTAATGCTGTTTCTTGTGGTAAAAGAGGATTTGGAGCAACAGCTGATCATGTAAAAACAACGAAACATATGAAGGAATTCTTTACAAAAAGTACGAATTATTCACTGTCAAGCAGTTATCGTCTTTAGCAATAGCAACAACAAATCTTATCCCTCTGCTTATTATTGCTTCTCTTTGTGACAGAATTTCTAATTTTGAACCCGTTATTCGATTTCAGTCGTACCCACGATCATATGCGCGCAAATAAGCGCATGTAGCCTGTTTGCTCGATTGAGCGGCAAAACATTTATTAAAAAACGATTCCATAAACATGAATAATGATTTTCTTGGAAAGTAGTAATATTGTCACTTAGGTACTCTAGTGTGGAACTCAATGACACACACAAGAAGTAGAGGTAAACCAATTTATTAACTGAACTCAGAGACTGACAGATCTGCTTTTATACTAGCAGGGAAAGTTCCAGAATACTTTTCTGGAGACAGTAAGAAAAGTCCAGAATCTTCTGGAACATGAAATAAAGGAATTAAATATTTACACAGACTGTGAATCGCATTGTCTCTAGCGGGATTCGAACTTGCGATCTCTTGATTAAGGGACCAGTGCTATGATCATTCGGCCATGGAGAGTCGACTGCCTCTTTTCAATGCGGCAATATAAAAAAAAAATACAATAATTATTTTTTTTATCTCTACTTATAATAAAAATGAACGTTTGTGTATATTTCTGTCTATGTGTGTGTTGGCGTTCTACAGACCAAATCGCTTAATCTAGAACTTCCGTACTTGGCACACATATATTTTGGAGTAGAAATGTGCATTTCGGTGCTTATTTTTTTGAAATCGTAATTATTTTAAAATTCAACGGACATTTACTCGCGATAGCTTTCGAAAATATTACAGCACTAAAATGAATTTTACATAATCTTAAAATTCAAAAAATTATCTTTTAAACGATGTCATTTTTTTTTTTTTTTGCTGCATAATTGTTTTCTATAATTACTAAATATAAAATATTTTAAACATATTTTACAAGTGTATACTTTATTGTTGAAGTATAATTCAAACCGTTTTCATCGTTTCTACTCGTACTTCATTCTCCCCCCCCCCCTTTCATTGCTGTTTAAGAAATGAGGATTCGTACATAATCTTAAAATTCAAAAAATTATCTTTTAAACGATGTCATTTTTTTTTTTTTTTTTGCTGCATAATTGTTTTCTATAATTACTAAATATAAAATATTTTAAACATATTTTACAAGTGTATACTTTATTGTTGAAGTATAATTCAAACCGTTTTCATCGTTTCTACTCGTACTTCATTCTCCCCCCCCCCTTTCATTGTTGTTTAAGAAATGAGGATTCGTCTTTTTTTTTCCAATGTTGAGTAGGTTTCAATGTAAGGCATGATTTTAACAAATTTCTTTCAAAATTAAAATTTTAGAATCAAAGAATGATGGAAAAAATTTTAAAGTTTTTACTGTTTCCTATGATATATAAAGATACGGACAGAAAATTATTGAAATGCATAGCTTCATGAACAGAACGGCATAAGACGTAAGACTTTTAATACAGTGAGAATAATATGTCTGTCAAAATTGGAAGTTTAGGAAAATAAGCCATTAAGACATATTTACTTAAAATATTTCATTGAAATTTTTAGCAACCATTAACCTTGATAAACCGCCTTGTTCACTATATGCGGCTAGTAGATTAATATATTTCTAATTAATAATTTTTGTGAATGACTGGTATTTTTAATATAATAATGCACTTATTATTATTGTGTAACTTTACAGTGAAAATAAAGTTTGAAGTTTTAGATTGAAACAGTGAAAATTTTACTATAAAACTGGAAAAATTATGAAAATTTAAGGAAAAAATATTAGATATTTTAGAGAAAAATAGGAGAAATGCTTGGGAAAATAGGGAGAAATGTTCCAAAACATAGAGGAAGTTTTGGAGAGATATAGTGAAAATTTTAGTGTAAAACTGGAAAAATTATGAGCATTTAAGGAAAAAATATGAGGGATTTTAGAGTAAAATTGAATTCTTTGTAAAATAGGGAGAAATGGTCCAAAACACAGAGGAACTTTTGGAGAGAAACAGTGAAAATGTTGGTGTAAAACTGGAAAAATTATGAAAATTTAAGGGAGAAATAGGAGATATTTTAGAGAAAAATAGGAGTAAGGCTTGGGGAAATAGTGAGAAATGTTCCAAAACATAGAGGAAGATTTGGATTTTAGAGAAAAATAGGAGAAATGCTTGTGAAAATAGGGAGAAATATTCAGAAACATAGAGGAAGATTTGTAGAGAAAAAGTGAAAATTTTAGTGTAAAACAGGAAAAATTATAAAAATTTAAGGAAAAAAGTAGAGATTTTAGAGAAAAATAGGAGAACTGCTTTAGAAAATAGAGAGAAATGTTCAGAAACATAGAGGAAGTTTTAGAGAGAAATAGTGAAATTTTCAGTGTAAAACTGGAAAAATTATGAAAATTTAAGGAAGAAAAAGGGGAAATTTTAGAGAAAAATAGGAGAAGTGCTTGGGAAAATAGGCAAAAAAGGTTCAGAAACATACATGAAGTTTTAGAGAGAAATAGTGAAAATTTTAGTATAAAACTGGAAAAATTATGAAAATTTAAGGAAAAAATAGGAGAGATTTTAGAGAAAAAAAGGAAAAATGCTTGGGAAAATAGGCAGAAATTTTCAGAAACATAGAGGAAGTATAGCAGAGAAATAGTGAAAATTTCAGTGTAAAACTGGAAAAATTATGAAAATTTAAGGAAAAAATAGGAGATTTTAAAATTTGTGAGGAGTGAAAATTTTCGTATAAAACTGGAAAAATTATGAAAATTCAAGGAAAAAATAGGAGAGATTTTAGAGAAAAAAAGGAAAAATGCTTGGGAAAATAGGGAGAAATTTTCAGAAACATAGAGGAAGTATAGAGGTAAAATAGTGAATATTTTTGTGTAAAACTGGAAAAATTATAAAAATTTAATGAAGAAATAGGGGACATTTTAGAGAAAAATAGTAGAAATGCTTGGGAAAATAGGGAGAAATGGTCCAAAACACAGAGGAAGTTTGTTAGAGAAATAGTGAAAGTTTTATTGCAAACTGGAAAAATTATGAAAATTTAAGGAAAAAATAGGAGATATTTTAGAGAAAAATTCGAGAAATGCTTGTGAAAATAGGGAGAAATGTTCAGAAACATAGAGGAAGTTTTGGAGAGAAATAGAGAAAATTTTAGTGTAAAACAGGAAAAATTATAAAAATTTAAGGAAAAAAGTAGAGATTTTAGAGAAAACTAGGAGAACTGCTTTAGAAAATAGAGAGAAATGTTCAAAAACATAGAGGAAGTTTTAGAGAGAAATAGTGAAATTTTCAGTGTAAAACTGGAAAAACTATGAAAATTTAAGGAAGAAAAAGGGGAAATTTGAGAGAAAAATAGAAGTGCTTGGGAAAACAGGGAAAAAAGGTTCAGAAACATACATGAAGTTTTAGAGAGAAATAGTGAAAATTTTAGTATAAAACTGGAAAAATTATGAAAATTTAAGGAAAAAATAGGAGATATTTTAGAGAAAAATTCGAGAAATACTTGTGAAAATAGGGAGAATTGTTCCAAAACACAGAGGAGGTTTTGGACAGAAATAGTGAAAATTTTAGTGTAAAACAAGAAAATTATGAAAATTTAAGGTTAAAAATAGGAGAGATTTTAGAGAAAAATATGAGAAATGCTTGAGAATATAGAGAGAAATGTTCCAAAACATACAGGAAGTTTTGGAGAGAAATAGTGAAAATTTTAGTGAAAAAGTATGAACATTTAAGGAAAAAATAGGAGAGATTTTAGAGAAAAATAGGAGAAATGCTTGGGAAAATATGGAGAACTGTTCCAAAACACAGAGGAAGTTTTGGAGAGAAATAGTGAAAATTTTAGTGTAAAACTGGAAAAATTATAAAAATTTAATGAAGAAATAGGGGAAATTTTAGAGAAAGATAGGAGAAATGCTTGGGAAAATAGAGAGAAATGTTCCAAAACATAGAGGAACATTTGGAGAGATTTTAGAGAAAAATTGGAGAAATGCTTTTGAAAATAGGGAGAAATGTTTAGAAACATAGAGGAAGTTTTGGAGAGAAATAGTGAAAATTTTAGTGTAAAACAAGAAAATTATGAAAATTTAAGGTTAAAAATAGGAGAGATTTTAGAGAAAAATATGAGAAATGCTTGAGAATATAGAGAGAAATGTTCCAAAACATACAGGAAGTTTTGGAGAGAAATAGTGAAAATTTTAGTGAAAAAGTATGAACATTTAAGGAAAAAATAGGAGAGATTTTAGAGAAAAATAGGAGAAATGCTTGGGAAAATATGGAGAATTGTTCCAAAACACAGAGGAAGTTTTGGAGAGAAATAGTGAAAGTTTTAGTGTAAAACTGGAAAAATTATAAAAATTTAATGAAGAAATAGGGGAAATTTTAGAGAAAGATAGGAGAAATGCTTAGGAAAATAGAGAGAAATGTTCCAAAACATAGAGGTACATTTGGAGAGATTTTAGAGAAAAATTGGAAAAATGCTTTTGAAAATAGGGAGAAATGTTTAGAAACATAGAGGAAGTTTTGGAGAGAAATAGTGAAAATTTTAGTGTAAAACTGGAAAAATTATGAAATTTTAAGGAAAAATCGGAGATATTCTTGTGAAAATAGGGAGAAATGTTCCAAAACAGAGAAGAAATTTTGGAGAGAAATAGTGAAAATTTTAGTGTAAAAGTGGAAAAATTTTGAAAATTTAAGGAAAAAATATTAGATATTTTAGAGAAATAAAGGATAAGTGCTTGGGAAAATAGGGAGAAATGTTCAGAAATATACAGGAAGTTTTAGTGTAAAACTGGAAAAATTATAGAAATTTAAGGAAAAAATAGAAGATATTTTAGAGAAAAATAGGAGAAATGCTTGGGAAAATAGGGAGAAATGTTCCAAAACAAAGAGGATGTTTTGGAGACATATATATTGAAAGTTTTAATGTAAAACTGGAAAAATTATGAAAATTTAAGGAAAAAATAGGAGATATTTTAGATAAAAATAGGAGAAATGTTGAGAAACACACAGGAAGTTTTAGAGAGAAATAGTGAAAATGTTAGTGTAAAACTGGAAAAATTATAAAAATTTAAGGGAAAATAGGAGATATTCTGGTGAAAATAGTGAGAAATGTTCCAAAACAGAGAAGAAATTTTGGACAGAAATAGTGAAAATTTTAGTGTAAAACTGGAAAAATTTTGAAAATTTAAGGAAAAAATAGGAGATATTTTAGAGAAAAATAGGAGAAATGCTTGATACAAAAGGGAGAAATGTTCAGAAACACAGAGGAAGTATAGGAGAGAATTAGTGAAAATTTTAGTGTAAAAATGGAAAAATTATAAAAATCTAATAAAGACATAGGGGACATTTTCGAGAAAAATTGGGGAAATGCTTGGGAAAATATTGACAAATGTTTCAAAACATAGAGGAAATTTTGGAGAGAAATAGTGAAAATTTTAGTATAAAACTGGAAAAATTATGAAAATTTAAGAACAAAATAGGAGAGATTTTAGAGAAAAATAGGAGAAATGCTTAGGAAAATAGGGAGAAATATTCCAAAACATAGAGGAAATATACTAGAGAAATAGTGAAAATTTCAGTGTAAAACTGAAAAAATTATAAAAATTTAAGGAAAAAGGAGAGATTTTAGAGAAAAATAGGAGAACGGTTTTGGAAAATAGGGAGAAATGTTCGGAAATTTCGATTAATTATAGAAATATTTGAGATTAAATTTTATTTTTGAGACATATGATTTGGAATAATTCATAGTAACTCTATGAATAATGGAGAAAAATAGCTAAAAAAATTTAAAAAATAAAGTATATAAAAATATTTGCAAGGTTTCGGGAATCGAACTGAAGTCCTGCAAAAATGAGTGTAACAACCTGCCGATCTTGCCACCAAACCTCGTACACTGAGAGCGCCGGAACGGCCTAAGATTCTCATCACGGCTATCCACTAAAAGTTTTAAATACGGTGTCAATCTGGTCAAAAAGCACAATGCTAAGAATATTAATGATATCTGCGCATGTGCGTGAACTTGAATCGTAAAATTTCGATTAAATATAGAAATATTTTGAGATTAAATTTTATTTTTGAGAAATATGATTTGGAATAATTCATAGTAACTGTAGGAATAATGGAGAAAAATAGCAAAAATAAATTAAAAAAATAAAGTATATAAAACTATTTGCAAAGATTCGGGAATCGAACTGAAGTCCTGCAAAAAGGAGTGTCACACAATGCAGACCTTGCCACCAAGCCTCGTACCGTGAGAGCGCCGGGGCGGCCTAAGATTCTAATCAAGTTTTAAATACGGTGTCAATCTGGTCAAAAAGCATAAATGCTAAGAATATTAATGATATCTACGCATGTGCGTGAACTTGTAAAATTTCGATTAAATATAGAAATATTTTGAGATTAAATTTTATTTTTGAGACATATGATTTGGAATAATTCATAGTAACTGTAGGAATATTGGAGAAAAATAGCTAAAATAAATTTAAAAAATAGAGTATATAAAACTATTTGCAAAGATTCGGGAATCGAACTGAAGTCCTGCAAAAAAGGAGTGTCACGTCTTGCCGATCTTGCCACCCATCTTCGTAACCTGAGAGAGCCGGAAGGGCCTAAGATTTTCATCACGGCTATCTACTAAAAGTATTAAATACGGTGTCAATATGGTCTAAAAGTAGAATGCTAAGAATATTAATGATATCTGCGCCTGTGCGTGAACATGACTCGTAAAATTTCGATTAAATATAGAAATATTTTGAGATTAAATTTTATTTTTGAGACATATCATTTGGAATAATTCATAGTAACTGTATGAATAATGGAGAAATATAGCTAAAATAAATTTAAAAAATAAAGTATATGAAACTATGGGCAAAGTTTCGGGAATCGAACTGAAGTCCTGCAAAAAGGAGTGTCACAGACTGCCGATCTTGCCACTAGGCCTCGTATCCTGAGAGCGCCGGAAGGGCCTAAGATTCTCATCACGGCTATCCACTAAAAGTTTTAAATAAGGTGTCAATCTGGTCAAAAAGCACAATGCTAAGAATTTTAATGATATCTGCGCATGTTCGTGAACCTGACTCGTGAAATTTCGATTAAATATAGAAATATTTTGAGATTAAATTTTATTTTTGAGACATATGATTTGGAATAATTCATTGTAACTGTAGGAATAATGGAGAAAAATAGCTAAAATAAATTTAAAAAATAAATTATATAAAACTATTTGCAATGTTTCGGGAATCGAACTGAAGTCCTGCAAAAAGGAATGTCACACCCTGCAGATCTTGCCACCAAGCCTCGTACCGTGAGAGCGCCGGTGCGGCCTAAGATTCTAATCAAGTTTTAAATACGGTGTCAATCTGGTCAAAAAGCATAAATGCTAAGAATATTAATGATATCTGCGCATGTGCGTGAACTTGACTCGTAAATTTCGATTAAATATAGAAATATTTTGAGATCAAATTTTATTTTTGGGACATATGATTTGGCATAATTCATTGTAACTGTAGGAATAATGGAGAAAAATATCTAAAATAAATTTAAAAAATAAAATATATAAAACTATTTACAAACTTTCGGGAATCGAACTGATGTCCTACAAAAAGGAGTGTCACACCCTGCCGATCTTGCCACCAAGCCTCGTACCGAGAGCGCCTGAAGGGCCCAAGATTCTCATCACGGCTATCAACTAAAAGTTTTAAATAAGGTGTCATTCTGGTCAAAAAGCACAATGCTAAGAATATTAATGACACCTGCGCATGTTCGTAAACTTGACTCGTGAAATTTCGATTAAATATAGAAATATTTTGAGGTTAAATTTTATTTTTATGATTTGGAATAATTCATTGTAACTGTAGGAATAATGGAGAAAAATAGCTAAAATGAATTTAAAAAATAAAATATATAAAACTATTTGCAAAGTTTCGGGAATCGAACTGATGTCCTGCAAAAGGGAGTGTCACACCCAGCCGATCTTGCCACCGAGCCTCGGACAATGAGATGGCCGGAAGGGCCTAAGATTCTCATCACGGCTATCCACTAAAAGTTTTAAATAAGGTGTCAATCTGGTCAAAAAGCACAATGCTAAGAATTTTAATGATATCTGCGCATGTTCGTGAACCTGACTCGTGAAATTTCGATTAAATATAGAAATATTTTGAGATTAAATTTTATTTTTGAGACATATGATTTGGAATAATTCATTGTAACTGTAGGAATAATGGAGAAAAATAGCTAAAATAAATTTAAAAAATAAATTATATAAAACTATTTGCAAAGTTTCGGGAATCGAACTGATGTCCTGCAAAAAGGAGTGTCACACCCAGCCGATCTTGCCACCGAGCCTCGGACCCTGAGATGGCCGGAAGGGCCTAATATTCTCATCACGGCTATCCACTAAAAGTGTTAAATACGGTGTCAATCTGGTCAAAAAGCACAATGCTAAGAATATTAATGATATCTGCGCATGTGCGTGAGCTTGTCTCGTAAAATTTCGATTAAATATAGAAATATTTTGAAATTAAATTTTATTTTTGAGACATATGATTTGGAATAATTCATAGTTACTCTAGGAATAATGGAGAAAAATAGCTAAAATAAATTAAAAAAATAAAGTATATTAAATTATTTGCAAAGATTCGGAATCGAACTTAAGTCCTGCAAAAAGGAGTGTCACACCCTGCCAATCTTGCCACCAAGCCTCGTATCCTGAGAGCGCCGAAACGGCCTAAGATTCTCATCACGGTTATCTACTAAAAGTTTTAAATACGGTGTCAATCTGGTCAAAATGCACAATGCTAAGAATATTAATGATATCTGCGCATGTGCGTGAACTTGAATCGTAAAATTTCGATTAAATATAGAAATATTTTGAGATTAAATTTTATTTTTGAGAAATATGATTTGGAATAATTCATAGTAACTGTAGGAATAATGGAGAAAAATAGCAAAAATAAATTAAAAAAATAAAGTATATAAAACTATTTGCAAAGATTCGGGAATCGAACTGAAGTCCTGCAAAAAGGAGTGTCACACAATGCAGACCTTGCCACCAAGCCTCGTACCGTGAGAGCGCCGGGGCGGCCTAAGATTCTAATCAAGTTTTAAATACGGTGTCAATCTGGTCAAAAAGCATAAATGCTAAGAATATTAATGATATCTACGCATGTGCGTGAACTTGTAAAATTTCGATTAAATATAGAAATATTTTGAGATTAAATTTTATTTTTGAGACATATGATTTGGAATAATTCATAGTAACTGTAGGAATATTGGAGAAAAATAGCTAAAATAAATTTAAAAAATAGAGTATATAAAACTATTTGCAAAGATTCGGGAATCGAACTGAAGTCCTGCAAAAAAGGAGTGTCACGTCTTGCCGATCTTGCCACCCATCTTCGTAACCTGAGAGAGCCGGAAGGGCCTAAGATTTTCATCACGGCTATCTACTAAAAGTATTAAATACGGTGTCAATATGGTCTAAAAGTAGAATGCTAAGAATATTAATGATATCTGCGCCTGTGCGTGAACATGACTCGTAAAATTTCGATTAAATATAGAAATATTTTGAGATTAAATTTTATTTTTGAGACATATCATTTGGAATAATTCATAGTAACTGTATGAATAATGGAGAAATATAGCTAAAATAAATTTAAAAAATAAAGTATATAAAACTATGGCAAAGTTTCGGGAATCGAACTGAAGTCCTGCAAAAAGGAGTGTCACAGACTGCCGATCTTGCCACTAGGCCTCGTATCCTGAGAGCGCCGGAAGGGCCTAAGATTCTCATCACGGCTATCCACTAAAAGTTTTAAATAAGGTGTCAATCTGGTCAAAAAGCACAATGCTAAGAATTTTAATGATATCTGCGCATGTTCGTGAACCTGACTCGTGAAATTTCGATTAAATATAGAAATATTTTGAGATTAAATTTTATTTTTGAGACATATGATTTGGAATAATTCATTGTAACTGTAGGAATAATGGAGAAAAATAGCTAAAATAAATTTAAAAAATAAATTATATAAAACTATTTGCAATGTTTCGGGAATCGAACTGAAGTCCTGCAAAAAGGAATGTCACACCCTGCAGATCTTGCCACCAAGCCTCGTACCGTGAGAGCGCCGGTGCGGCCTAAGATTCTAATCAAGTTTTAAATACGGTGGCAATCTGGTCAAAAAGCATAAATGCTAAGAATATTAATGATATCTGCGCATGTGCGTGAACTTGACTCGTAAATTTCGATTAAATATAGAAATATTTTGAGATCAAATTTTATTTTTGGGACATATGATTTGGCATAATTCATTGTAACTGTAGGAATAATGGAGAAAAATATCTAAAATAAATTTAAAAAATAAAATATATAAAACTATTTACAAACTTTCGGGAATCGAACTGATGTCCTACAAAAAGGAGTGTCACACCCTGCCGATCTTGCCACCAAGCCTCGTACCCTGAGAGCGCCTGAAGGGCCCAAGATTCTCATCACGGCTATCAACTAAAAGTTTTAAATAAGGTGTCATTCTGGTCAAAAAGCACAATGCTAAGAATATTAATGACACCTGCGCATGTTCGTAAACTTGACTCGTGAAATTTCGATTAAATATAGAAATATTTTGAGGTTAAATTTTATTTTTATGATTTGGAATAATTCATTGTAACTGTAGGAATAATGGAGAAAAATAGCTAAAATGAATTTAAAAAATAAAATATATAAAACTATTTGCAAAGTTTCGGGAATCGAACTGATGTCCTGCAAAAGGGAGTGTCACACCCAGCCGATCTTGCCACCGAGCCTCGGACAATGAGATGGCCGGAAGGGCCTAAGATTCCCATCACGGCTATCCACTAAAAGTTTTAAATAAGGTGTCAATCTGGTCAAAAAGCACAATGCTAAGAATATTAATGATATCTGCGCATGTTCGTGAAATTGACTCGTGAAATTTCGATTAAATATTGAAATATTTTGAGATTAAATTTTATTTTTGAGACATATGATTTGGAATAATTCATAGTAACTGTAGGAATAATGGAGAAAATTAGCTAAAATAAATTTAAAAAATAAAATATATAAAACTATTAAAAAAGTTTCGGGAATCGAACAGAAGTCCTGCAAAAAGGAGTGTCACAACCTGCCGATCTTGCCACCGAGCGTCGTACCCTGATAGCGCCGGAAGGGCCTAAGATTCTCATAACGGCTATCTACTAAAAATTTAAATACGGTGTCAATCTGGTCAAAAAGCACAATGCTAAGAATATTAATGATATCTGCGCATGAGCGTGAACTTGTCTCGATAAATTGCGAATAAATATAGAAATATTTTTTTTACTATTTTTGACAAAATTTTTGGAAGTATTTAATATATCTGTAGGAATGATGGAGAAAACTAACGAAAATAAATTTTATATATATATATATATATATATATATATATATATATATATATATATATATATATATATATATATTTATTTGTCGGCTTCGAGACTCGAACTGAAGACCTGAAAAAATAAGCGCTACACTCTGCCGATCCAGCTACCAAGCCTCGTAACCTTAGATCTTCTGAAGGATCTAAGAATCTCATTACAACTGTCCAGTAAAATTTTAAATATGGTGACAATCTTGTCTAAAACCACAATGCTAAGAATACGAATGAATTCTGCGCATGTGCGGGAACTTGACTCGTTAATTTTCGATTAAATATAGAAATATTTTGAGATTAAATTTTATTTTTGAGACATATGATTTGGAATAATTCATAGTAACTGTAGGAATAATGGAGAAAAACAGCTAAAATAAATTTAAAAAATAAAAGAAAAATATACAAAAATAAAAATAGGAGAAAAGCTTGGGAAAATAGGGAGAAATGTTTTGTTGAGAAATAGTGAAATTTTTAGTGTAAAACAGGAAAAATTATAAAAATTTAAGGAAAATAGGAGAGATTTTAGAGAAAAATAGAACTGCTTTGGAAAATATTGAGAAATGTTCATAAACATACAGGAATTTTTGGAGAGAATTAATGAAAATTTTAGTGTAAGACTGGAAAAATTATGAATAAGGAAAAAATAGGAGAGAGAAAAAATAGGAGAAATGCTTGGGAAAATAGGGAGAAATATTCCGAAACATACAGGAAGTTTTGGAGAGAAATAGTAAAAATTTCAGTGTAAAACAGAAAAAATTATGAAAATTTAAGGTTAAAAATAGGAGAGATTTTAGAGAAAAATAGGAGAAATGCTTGAGAAAATAGGGAGAAATGTTCCAAAACATACAGGAAGTTTTGGAGAGAAATAGGGAAAATTTTAGTGTAAAACTGGAAAAATTATGAAAATTTAAGGAAAAAATAGCAGAGATTACAGAGAAAAATAGGAAAACTGCTTTGGAAAATATTGAGAATTGTTCAGAAATATACAGGAAATTTTGGAGAGAAATAGTGAAAATTTTAGAGTAAAACTGGAAAAATTATGAACATTTAAACATACACTAAAATTCTCACTATTTCTCTCCAAATTTCTCTCCATAGTAAAAATTTTAGTGTAAAACTGGAAAAATTATGAAAATTTAAGGAAAAAATAGGAGAGATTTTAGAGAAAAATAGGAGAAATGCTTGGGAAAATAAGGAGAATTGTTCCAAAACACAGAGGAAGTTTTGGAGAGAAATAGTGAAATTTTTAGAGTAATATTGGAAAAATTATCAACATTTAAACATAAACTAAAATTTTCACTATTTCTCTCCAAAATTGCCTGTATGTTTCTGAACAATTCTCAATATTTTCCAAAGCAGTTTTCCTATTTTTCTCTGAAATCTCTCCTATTTTTAACCTTAAATTTTCATAATTATTCCAGTTTTACACTAAAATTTTCACTATTTCTCTCCAAAACTTCATCGGTGTTCTGGAACAATTCTCCCTATTTTCCCAAGCATTTCTCCTATTTTTCTCTAAAATCTCTCCTATTTTTTCTTTAAATGTTCATCATTTTTCCTGTTTTACACTAAAATTTTCAATATTTCTCTCCAAAACTTCCAGTATGTTTTGGAACATTTCTCCCTATTTTCTCAAGCATTTCTCCTATTTTTCTCTGAAATCTCTCCTATTTTTAACCTTAAATTTTCATAATTTTTCCTGTTTTACCATAAAATTTTTACTATTTCTCTCCAAAATTTCCTGTAAGTTTCTGAACATTTCTCAATAATTTCCAAAGCAGTTCTCATATTTTTCTCTAAAATGTCTCCTATTTTCCTTAAATTTTTATAATTTTTCCTGTTTTACACTAAAATTTTCACTATTTCACTCCAAAATTTCCTGTATGTTTTGGAATATTTCTCCCTATTTTCTCAAGCATTTCTCCTATTTTTCTCTAAAATCTCTCCTACTTTTATTCTTAAATTTTTATAGTGAAAATTTTAGTGTAAAACTGGAAAAATTATGAAAATTTAAGGTTAAAAATAGGATAGATTTTAGAGAAAAATAGGAGAAATGCTTGAGAAAATAGGGAGAAATGTTCCAAAACATACAGGAAGTTTTGGAGAGAAATAGTGAAAATTTAAGTGTAAAACTTGAAAAAGTATGAACATTTAAGGAAAAAATAGGAGAAATTTTAGAGAAAAATAGGAGAAATGCTTGGGAAAATAAGGAGAATTGTTCCAAAACACAGAGGAAGTTTTGGAAAGAATGAAAATTTTAGTGTAAAACTGGAAAAATTATGAAAATTTAAGGTTAAAAATAGGAGAGATTTTGGAGAAAAATATGAGAAATACTTGGGAAAATAGGCAGAAATGTTCCTAAACATACAGGAAGTTTCGGAGAGAAATAGTGAAAATTTTAGAGTAAAACTGGAAAAATTATAAACATTTAAACATACACTAAAATTTTCACTATTTCTCTCCAAAATTTCCTGCATCTTTCTGAACAATTCTCAATATTTTCCAAAGCAGTTTTCCTATTTTTCTCTGAAATCTCTCCGTTTTTTAACCTTAAATTTTCATAATTATTCCAGTTTTACACTAAAATTTTCACTTTTCTTTCCAAAACTTCCTGTATGTTTTGGAACATTTCTCCCTATTTTATCAAGCATTTCTACTTTTTTTTCTCTAAAATCTCTATTTTTTTTCCTTAAATTTTCATAATTTTTATAGTTTTGCACTAAAATTTTCACTGTGAACATCTAAGGAAAAAATAGGAGAGATTTTAGAGAAAAATAGGAGAAATGCTTGGGAAAATAGGAAGAATTGTTCGAAAACACAGAGGAGGTTTTGGACAGAAATAGTGAAAATTTTAGAGTAAAACTGGAAAAATTATGAACATTTAAACATACACTAAAATTTTCACTATTTCTCTCCAAAATTCTCTCCATAGTGAAAATTTTAGTGTAAAACTGGAAAAATTATGAAAATTTAAGGAAATAATAGGAGAGATTTTAGACAAAAATAGGAGAAATGCTTGGGAAAATAAGGAGAATTGTTCCAAAACACAGAAGAAGTTTTGGAGAGAAATAGTGAAAATTTTAGAGTAATATTAGAAAAATTATGAACATTTAAACATACACTAAAATTTTCACTATTTCTCTCCAAAATTTCCTGTATGTTTCTGAACAATTCTCGATATTTTCCAAAGCAGTTTTCCTATATTTCTCTGAAATCTCTCCTATTTTTAACCTTAAATTTTCATACTGAAAATTTTAGTGTAAAACTGTAAAAATTATGAACATTTAAGGAAAAAATAGGACAGATTTTAGAGAAAAATAGGAGAAATGCTTGGGAAAATAGGGAGAATTGTTCCAAAACACAGAGGAGGTTTTGGACAGAAATAGTGAAAATTTTAGTGTAAAACAAGAAAGCTATGAAAATTTACGGTTAAAAATAGGAGAAATGCTTGAGAAAATAGGGAGAAATATTCCAAAACATGCAGGAAATTTTGGAGAGAAATAGTGAAAATTTTAATGTAAAACATGAAAAATTATAAAAATTTAAGGAAAATAGGAGAGATTTTAGAGAAAAATATGAGAACTGCTTTGGAAATTAATGAGAAATGGTCAAAAACATACAGGAAATTTTGGAGAGAATAGTGAAAACCAGTGTAAAACAGGAAAAATTATAAAAATTTAAGGTTAAAAATAGGAGAGATTTTAGAGAAAAATAGGAGAGATTTTAGAGAAAAATAGGAGAAATATTTGAGAAAATAGAGAGAAATGTTCCAAAACATACAGGACGTTTTAGAGAGAAATAGTGAAAATTTTAGTGTAAAACTTGAAAAAGTATGAACATTTAAGGAAAAAATAGGAGAGATTTTAGAGAAAAATAGGAGAAATGCTTGGGAAAATAGGAAGAATTGTTCGAAAACACAGAGGAGGTTTTGGACAGAAATAGTGAAAATTTTAGAGTAAAACTGGAAAAATTATGAACATTTAAACATACACTAAAATTTTCACTATTTCTCTCCAAAATTCTCTCCATAGTGAAAATTTTAGTGTAAAACTGGAAAAATTATGAAAATTTAAGGAAATAATAGGAGAGATTTTAGACAAAAATAGGAGAAATGCTTGGGAAAATAAGGAGAATTGTTCCAAAACACAGAAGAAGTTTTGGAGAGAAATAGTGAAAATTTTAGAGTAATATTAGAAAAATTATGAACATTTAAACATACACTAAAATTTTCACTATTTCTCTCCAAAATTTCCTGTATGTTTCTGAACAATTCTCGATATTTTCCAAAGCAGTTTTCCTATATTTCTCTGAAATCTCTCCTATTTTTAACCTTAAATTTTCATACTGAAAATTTTAGTGTAAAACTGTAAAAATTATGAACATTTAAGGAAAAAATAGGACAGATTTTAGAGAAAAATAGGAGAAATGCTTGGGAAAATAGGGAGAATTGTTCCAAAACACAGAGGAGGTTTTGGACAGAAATAGTGAAAATTTTAGTGTAAAACAAGAAAGCTATGAAAATTTACGGTTAAAAATAGGAGAAATGCTTGAGAAAATAGGGAGAAATATTCCAAAACATGCAGGAAATTTTGGAGAGAAATAGTGAAAATTTTAATGTAAAACATGAAAAATTATAAAAATTTAAGGAAAATAGGAGAGATTTTAGAGAAAAATATGAGAACTGCTTTGGAAATTAATGAGAAATGGTCAAAAACATACAGGAAATTTTGGAGAGAATAGTGAAAACCAGTGTAAAACAGGAAAAATTATAAAAATTTAAGGTTAAAAATAGGAGAGATTTTAGAGAAAAATAGGAGAGATTTTAGAGAAAAATAGGAGAAATATTTGAGAAAATAGAGAGAAATGTTCCAAAACATACAGGACGTTTTAGAGAGAAATAGTGAAAATTTTAGTGTAAAACTTGAAAAAGTATGAACATTTAAGGAAAAAATAGGAGAGATTTTAGAGAAAAATAGGAGAAATGCTTGGGAAAAAAAGGAGAATTGTTCCAAAACACAGAGGAAGTTTTGGAGAGAAATAGTGAAAATTTTAGTGTAAAACTGGAAAAAGTATGAAAATTTAAGGTTAAAAATAAGAGAGATTTGGGAGAAAAATAGGAGAAATGCTTGGGAAAATAGGGAAAAATGTTCCTAAACATACAGGAAGTTTTGGAGAGAAATAGTGAAAATTTTAGAGTAAAACTGGAAAAATTATGAACATTTAAACATACACTAAAATTTTCAATATTTCTCTCCAAAATTCTCTCCATAGTGAAAATTTTAGTGTAAAACTGGAAAAATTATGAAAATTTTAGGAAAAAAGGGAGAGATTTTAGAGAAGAAAAAGGAGAAATGCTTGGGAAAATAGGGAGAAATGTTCAGAAACATAAAGTTTTTAGAGAGAAATACTGAAAATTTTAGTGTAAAACTGGAAAAATTATGAAAATTTTTAGGAAAAAATAGCAGAGATTTCAGAGAAAAATAGGAAAACTGCTTTGGAAAATATTGAGAATTGTTCAGAAATATACAGGATATTTTGGAGAGAAATAGTGAAAATTTTAGAGTAAAACTGGAAAAATTATGAACATTTAAACATACACTAAAATTTTCACTATTTCTCCCCAAAATTCTCTCCAAAGTTAAAATTTTAGTGTAAAACTGGAAAAATTATGAAAATTTAAGGAAAAAATAGGAGAGATTTTAGAGAAAAATAGGAGAAATGCTTGGGAAAATACGGAGAATTGTTCCAGAACATAGAGGAAGTTTTGGAGAGAAATATTGAAAATTTTAGAGTAATATTGGAAAAATTATGAACATTTAAACATACACTAAAATTTTCACTATTTCTCTCCAAAGTTTCCTGTATGTTTCTGAACAATTCTCAATATTTTCCAAAGCAGTTTTAATATTTTTCTCTGAAATCTCTCCTATTTTTAACCTTGAATTTTCATAATTATTCCAGTTTCACACTTAAATTTTTCACTATTTCTCTTCAAAACTTCCTCTGTGTTCTGGAACAATTCTCCCTATTTTCCCAAGCATTTCTCCTATTTTTCTCTAAAATGTCTCCTATTTTTTCTTTAAATGTTCATCATTTTTCCTGTTTTACACTAAAGTTTTCACTATTTCTCTCCAAAACTTCCTGTATATTTTGGAACATTTCTCCCTATTTTCTCAAGCATTTCTCCTATATTTCTATGAAATCTCTCCTATTTTTAACCTTAAATTTTCATAATTTTTCCTGTTTTACTATAAAATTTTAACTATTTCTCCAAAATTTCCTGTATGTTTCTGAACATTTCTCAATAATTTCCAAAGCAGTTCTCATATTTTTCTCTAAAATCTCTCCTATTTTTAACCTTAAATTTTCATAGTGAAAATTTTAGTGTAAAACTGTAAAAATTATGAAAATTTAAGGAAAAAAGGAAGAGATTTTAGAGAAAAAAAAGGAGAAATGCATGAGAAAATAGGGAGAATTGTTCCAAAACACAGAGTAGGTTTTGGACAGAAATAGTGCAAATTTTAGTGTAAAACTGGAAAAATTATGAAAAATTAAGGAAATAATAGGAGAGATTTTAGAGAAAAATAGGAGAAATGCTTGGGAAAATAAGGAGACTTGTTCCAAAACACAGAAGAAGTTTTGGAAATTTTAGTGTAAAACTGTAAAAATTATGAAAATTTAAGGAAAAAAGGAAGAGATTTTAGAGAAAAAAAAGGAGAAATGCTTGATAAAATAGGGAGAAATATTACAAAACATACATTAAGTTTTGGAGAGAAATAGAAAAAATTTTAGTGTAAAACTGGAAAAATTATGAACATTTAAGGAAAAAATAGGACAGATTTTAGAGAAAAATAGGAGAAATGCTTGGGAAAATAGGGAGAATTGTTCCAAAACACAGAGGAGGTTTTGGACAGAAATAGTGAAAATTTTAGTGTAAAACAAGAAAATTATGAAAATTTACTTTTAAAAATAGGAGAAATGCTTGAGAAAATAGGGAGAAATATTCCAAAACATGCAGGGAAATTTTGGAGAGAAATAGTGAAAATTTTAATGTAAAACATGAAAAATTATAAAAATTTAAGGAAAATAGGAGAGATTTTAGAGAAAAATATGAGAACTGCTTTGGAAATTAATGAGAAATGGTCAGAAACATACAGGAAATTTTGGAGAGAAATAGTGAAAACCAGTGTAAAACAGGAAAAATTATGAAAATTTAAGGTTAAAAATAGGAGAGATTTTAGAGAAAAATAGGAGAAATATTTGAGAAAATAGAGAGAAATGTTCCAAAACATACAGGAAGTTTTAGAGAGAAATAGTGAAAATTTTAGTGTAAAACTTGAAAAAGTATGAACATTTAAGGAAAAAATAGGAGAGATTTTAGAGAAAAATAGGAGAAATGCTTGGGAAAAAAAGGAGAATTGTTCCAAAACACAGAGGAAGTTTTGGAGAGAAATAGTGAAAATTTTAGTGTAAAACTGGAAAAATTATGAAAATTTAAGGTTAAAAATAAGAGAGATTTGGGAGAAAAATAGGAGAAATGCTTGGGAAAATAGGGAGAAATGTTCCTAAACATACAGGAAGTTTTGGAGAGAAATAGTGAAAATTTTAGAGTAAAACTGGAAAAATTATGAACATTTAAACATACACTAAAATTTTCACTATTTCTCTCCAAAATTCTCTCCATAGTGAAAATTTTAGTGTAAAACTGGAAAAATTATGAAAATTTAAGGAAAAAATAGCAGAGATTTCAGAGAAAAATAGGAAAACAATTTGGATTTGGAAAATATTGAGAATTGTTCAGAATTATACAGGAAATTTTGGAGAGAAATAGTGAAAATTTTAAACTGGAAAAATTATGAACATTTAAACATACACTAAAATTTTCACTATTTCTCCCCAAAATTCTCTCCATAGTGAAAATTTTAGTGTAAAACTGGAAAAATTATGAAAATTTAAGGAAAAAATAGGAGAGTTTTTAGAGAAAAATAGGAGAAATGCTTGGGAAAATAAGGAGAATTGTTCCAAAACACAGAGGAAGTATTGGACAGAAATAGTGAAAATTTTAGAGTAATATTGGAAAAATTATGAACATTTAAACATACACTAAAATTTTCACTATTTCTCTCCAAAATTTCCTGTATGTTTCTGAACAATTCTCAATATTTTCCAAAGCAGTTTTAATATTTTTCTCTGAAATCTCTCCTATTTTTAAACTTAAATTTTCATAATTATTCCAGTTTCACACTTAAATTTTTCACTATTTCTCTCCAAAACTTCCTCTTTGTTCTGGAACAATTCTCCCTATTTTCCCAAGCATTTCTCCTATTTTTCTCTAAAATCTCTCCTATTTTTTCTTTAAATGTTCATCATTTTTCCTGTTTTACACTAAAGTTTTCACTATTTCTCTCCAAAACTTCCTGTATATTTTGGAACATTTCTCCCTATTTTCCCAAGCATTCTATATTTCCTATTTTTAACGTTAAATTTTCATAATTTTTCCTGTTTTACTATAAAATTTTCACTATTTCTCTCCAAAATTTCCTGTATGTTTCTGAACATTTCTCAATAATTTCCAAAGCAATTCTCATATTTTTCTCTAAAATCTCTCCTATTTTTAACCTTAAATTTTCATAGTGAAAATTTTAGTGTAAAACTGTAAAAATTATGAAAATTTAAGGAAAAAAGGAAGAGATTTTAGAGAAAAAAAAGGAGAAATGCTTGAGAAAATAGGGAGAATTGTTCCAAAACACAGAGTAGGTTTTGGACAGAAATAGTGCAAATTTTAGTGTAAAACTGGAAAAATTATGAAAAATTAAGGAAATAATAGGAGAGATTTTAGAGAAAAATAGGAGAAATGCTTGGGAAAATAAGGAGAATTGTTCCAAAACACAGAAGTTTTGGAAATTTTAGTGTAAAACTGTAAAAATTATGAAAATTTAAGGAAAAAAGGAAGAGATTTTAGAGAAAAAAAAGGAGAAATGCTTGATAAAATAGGGAGAAATATTACAAAACATACATTAAGTTTTGGAGAGAAATAGTAAAAATTTTAGTGTAAAACTGGAAAAATTATGAACATTTAAGGAAAAAATAGGACAGATTTTAGAGAAAAATAGGAGAAATGCTTGGGAAAATAGGGAGAATTGTTCCAAAACCCAGAGGAGGTTTTGGACAGAAATAGTGAAAATTTTAGTGTAAAACAAGAAAATTATGAAAATTTACGGTTAAAAATAGGAGAAATGCTTGAGAAAATAGGGAGAAATATTCCAAAACATGCAGGAAATTTTGGAGAGAAATAATGAAAATTTTAATGTAAAATATGAAAAATTATAAAAATTTAAGGAAAATAGGAGAGATTTTAGAGAAAAATATGAGAACTGCTTTGGAAATTAATGAGAAATGGTCAGAAACATACAGGAAATTTTGGAGAGAAATAGTGAAAACCAGTGTAAAACAGGAAAAATTATGAAAATTTAAGGTTAAAAATAGGAGAGATTTTAGAGAAAAATAAGAGAAACATTTGAGAAAATAGAGAGAAATGTTCCAAAACATACAGGAAGTTTTAGAGAGAAATAGTGAAAATTTTAGTGTAAAACTTGAAAAAGTATGAACATTTAAGGAAAAAATAGGAGAGATTTTAGAGAAAAATAGGAGAAATGCTTGGGAAAAAAAGGAGAATTGTTCCAAAACACAGAGGAAGTTTTGGAGAGAAATAGTGAAAATTTTAGTGTAAAACGGGAAAAATTATGAAAATTTAAGGTTAAAAATAAGAGAGATTTGGGAGAAAAATAGGAGAAATGCTTGGGAAAATAGGGAGAAATGTTCCTAAACATACAGGAAGTTTTGGAGAGAAATATTGAAAATTTTAGAGTAAAACTGGAAAAATTATGAACATTTAAACATACACTAAAATTTTCACTATTTCTCCCCAAAATTCTCTCCATAGTAAAAATTTTAGTGTAAAACTGGAAAAATTATGAAAATTTAAGGAAAAAATAGGAGAGATTTTAGAGAAAAATAGGAGAAATGCTTGGGAAAAAAAGGAGAATTGTTCCAAAACACAGAGGAAGTATTGGAGAGAAATAGTGAAAATTTAGAGTAATATTGGAAAAATTATGAATATTTAAACATACACTAAAATTTTCACTATTTCTCTCCAAAATTTCCTGTATATTTCTGAACAATTCTCAATATTTTCCAAAGCAGTTTTAATATTTTTCTCTGAAATCTCTCCTATTTTTAACCTTGAATTTTCATAATTATTCCAGTTTCACACTTAAATTTTTCACTATTTCTCTCCAAAACTTCCTCTGTGTTCTGGAACAATTCTCCCTATTTTCCCAAGCATTTCTCCTATTTTTCTCTAAAATCTCTCCTATTTTCCTTAAATTTTTATAATTTTTCCTGTTTTAGACTAAAATTTTCACTATTTCTCTCCAAAACTTCCTGTATATTTTGGAACATTTCTCCCTATTTTCTCAAGCATTTCTCCTATATTTCTATGAAATTTCTCCTATTTTCCTGTATAATTTCCAAAGCAGTTCTCATATTTTTCTCTAAAATCTCTCCTATTTTAATTAAATTTTTATAATTTTTCCTGTTTTACAGTAAAATTTTCACTATTTCTTTCCAAAACCTCCTGTATGTTTTGGAACATTTCTCCCTATTTTCTCAAGCATTTCTCCTATTTTTCTCTAAAAAATGTCCTATTTTTAACAAATTTTCATAGTGAAAATTTTAGTGTAAAACTGTAAAAATTATGAAAATTTAAGGAAAAAAGGAAGAGATTTTAGAGAAAAAAAAGGAGAAATGCTTGATAAAATAGGGAGAAATATTACAAAACATACATTAAGTTTTGGAGATAAATAGTAAAAATTTTAGTGTAAAACTGGAAAAATTATGAACATTTAAGGAAAAAATAGGACAGATTTTAGAGAAAAATAGGAGAAATGCTTGGGAAAATAGGGAGAATTGTTCCAAAACCCAGAGGAGGTTTTGGACAGAAATAGTGAAAATTTTAGTGTAAAAGTTATGAAAATTTACGGTTAAAAATAGGAGAAATGCTTGAGAAAATAGGGAGAAATATTCCAAAACATGCAGGAAATTTTGGAGAGAAATAGTGAAAATTTTAATGTAAAACATGAAAAATTATAAAAATTTAAGGAAAATAGGAGAGATTTTAGAGAAAAATATGAGAACTGCTTTGGAAATTAATGAGAAATGGTCAGAAACATACAGGAAATTTTGGAGAGAAATAGTGAAAACCAGTGTAAAACAGGAAAAATTATGAAAATTTAAGGTTAAAAATAGGAGAGATTTTAGAGAAAAATAAGAGAAATATTTGAGAAAATAGAGAGAAATGTTCCAAAACATACAGGAAGTTTTGGAGAGAAATAGTGAAAATTTTAGTGTAAAACCGGAAAAATTATGAAAATTTAAGGTTAAAAATAAGAGAGATTTGGGAGAAAAATAGGAGAAATGCTTGGGAAAATAGGGAGAAATGTTCCTAAACATACAGGAAGTTTTGGAGAGAAATAGTGAAAATTTTAGAGTAAAACTGGAAAAATTATGAACATTTAAACATACACTACAGATTTCACTATTTCTCTCCAAAATTCTCTCCATAGTGAAAATTTTAGTGTAAAACTGGAAAAATTATGAAAATTTAAGGAAAAAATAGCAGAGATTTCAGAGAAAAATAGGAAAACAATTTGGATTTGGAAAATATTGAGAATTGTTCAGAAATATACAGGAAATTTTGGAGAGAAATAGTGAAAATTTTAGAGTAAAACTGGAAAAATTATGAACATTTAAACATACACTAAAATTTTCACTATTTCTCCCCAAAATTCTCTCCATAGTGAAAATTTTAGTGTAAAACTGGAAAAATTATGAAAATTTAAGGAAAAAATAGGAGAGATTTTAGAGAAAAATAGGAGAAATGCTTGGGAAAATAAGGAGAATTGTTCCAAAACACAGAGGAAGTATTGGAGAGAAATAGTGAAAATTTTAGAGTAATATTGGAAAAATTATGAACATTTAAACATACACTAAAATTTTCACTATTTCTCTCCAAAATTTCCTGTATATTTATGAACAATTCTCAATATTTTCCAAAGCAGTTTTAATATTTTTCTCTGAAATCTCTCCTATTTTTAACCTTGAATTTTCATAATTATTCCAGTTTCACACTTAAATTTTTCACTATTTCTCTCCAAAACTTCCTCTGTGTTCTGGAACAATTCTCCCTATTTTCCCAAGCATTTCTCCTATTTTTCTCTAAAATCTCTCCTATTTTTTCTTTAAATGTTCATCATTTTTCCTGTTTTACACTAAAATTTTCACTATTTCTCTCCAAAACTTCCTGTATATTTTGGAACATTTCTCCCTATTTTCTCAAGCATTTCTCCTATATTTCTATGAAATCTCTCCTATTTTTAACCTTAAATTTTCATAATTTATCCTGTTTTACTATAAAATTTTCACTATTTCTCTCCAAAATTTCCTGTATGTTTCTGAACATTTCTCAATAATTTCCAAAGCAGTTCTCATATTTTTCTCTAAAATCTCTCCTATTTTCCTTAAATTTTTATAATTTTTCCTGTTTTAGACTAAAATTTTCACTATTTCTCTCCAAAACTTCCTGTATATTTTGGAACATTTCTCCCTATTTTCTCAAGCATTTCTCCTATATTTCTATGAAATTTCTCCTATTTTTAACCTTAAATTTTCATAATTTTTCCTGTTTTACTATAAATTTTTCACTATTTCTCCAAAATTTCGTGTATGTTTCTGAACATTTCTCAATAATTTCCAAAGCAGTTCTCATATTTTTCTCTAAAATCTCTCCTATTTTTAACCTTAAATTTTCATAGTGAAAAGTTTAGTGTAAAACTGTAAAAATTATGAAAATTTAAGGAAAAAAGGAAGAGATTTTAGAGAAAAAAAAGGAGAAATGCTTGAGAAAATAGGGAGAATTGTTCCAAAACACAGAGTAGGTTTTGGACAGAAATAGTGCAAATTTTAGTGTAAAACAAGAAAATTATGAAAATTTAAGGAAAAAATAGGAGAGATTTTAGAGAAAAAAAGGAGGAATGCTTGGGAAAATAGGGAGAATTGTTCCAAAACACAGAGGAGGTTTTGGACAGAAATAGTGAAAATTTTAGTGTAAAACAAGAAAATTATGAAAATTTAAGGTTAAAAATAGGAGAGATTTTAGAGAAAAATATGAGAAATGCTTGAGAATATAGAGAGAAATGTTCCAAAACATACAGGAAGTTTTGGAGAGAAATAGTGAAAATTTTAGTGTAGAAAAAGTATGAACATTTAAGGAAAAAATAGAAATTTTAGAGAAAAATAGGAGAAATGCTTGGGAAAATAAGGAGAATTGTTCCAAAACACAGAGGAAGTTTTGGAGAGAAATAGTGAAAATTTTAGTAAAGAAAAAGTATGAACATTTAAGGAAAAAATAGATATTTTAGAGAAAAATAGGAGAAATGCTTGGGAAAATAAGGAGAATTGTTCCAAAACACAGAGGAAGTTTTGGAGAGAAATAGTGAAAATTTTAGAGTAAAACTGGAAAAATTATGAACATTTAAACATACACTACAGATTTCACTATTTCTCTCCAAAATTCTCTCCATAGTGAAAATTTTAGTGTAAAACTGGAAAAATTATGAAAATTTAAGGAAAAAATAGCAGAGATTTCAGAGAAAAATAGGAAAACAATTTGGATTTGGAAAATATTGAGAATTGTTCAGAAATATACAGGAAATTTTGGAGAGAAATAGTGAAAATTTTAGAGTAAAACTGGAAAAATTATGAACATTTAAACATACACTAAAATTTTCACTATTTCTCCCCAAAATTCTCTCCATAGTGAAAATTTTAGTGTAAAACTGGAAAAATTATGAAAATTTAAGGAAAAAATAGGAGAGATTTTAGAGAAAAATAGGAGAAATGCTTGGGAAAATAAGGAGAATTGTTCCAAAACACAGAGGAAGTATTGGAGAGAAATAGTGAAAATTTTAGAGTAATATTGGAAAAATTATGAACATTTAAACATACACTAAAATTTTCACTATTTCTCTCCAAAATTTCCTGTATATTTATGAACAATTCTCAATATTTTCCAAAGCAGTTTTAATATTTTTCTCTGAAATCTCTCCTATTTTTAACCTTGAATTTTCATAATTATTCCAGTTTCACACTTAAATTTTTCACTATTTCTCCTCAAAACTTCCTCTGTGTTCTGGAACAATTCTCCCTATTTTCCCAAGCATTTCTCCTATTTTTCTCTAAAATCTCTCCTATTTTTTCTTTAAATGTTCATCATTTTTCCTGTTTTACACTAAAATTTTCACTATTTCTCTCCAAAACTTCCTGTATATTTTGGAACATTTCTCCCTATTTTCTCAAGCATTTCTCCTATATTTCTATGAAATCTCTCCTATTTTTAACCTTAAATTTTCATAATTTATCCTGTTTTACTATAAAATTTTCACTATTTCTCTCCAAAATTTCCTGTATGTTTCTGAACATTTCTCAATAATTTCCAAAGCAGTTCTCATATTTTTCTCTAAAATCTCTCCTATTTTCCTTAAATTTTTATAATTTTTCCTGTTTTAGACTAAAATTTTCACTATTTCTCTCCAAAACTTCCTGTATATTTTGGAACATTTCTCCCTATTTTCTCAAGCATTTCTCCTATATTTCTATGAAATTTCTCCTATTTTTAACCTTAAATTTTCATAATTTTTCCTGTTTTACTATAAATTTTTCACTATTTCTCCAAAATTTCGTGTATGTTTCTGAACATTTCTCAATAATTTCCAAAGCAGTTCTCATATTTTTCTCTAAAATCTCTCCTATTTTTAACCTTAAATTTTCATAGTGAAAAGTTTAGTGTAAAACTGTAAAAATTATGAAAATTTAAGGAAAAAAGGAAGAGATTTTAGAGAAAAAAAAGGAGAAATGCTTGAGATAATAGGGAGAATTGTTCCAAAACACAGAGTAGGTTTTGGACAGAAATAGTGCAAATTTTAGTGTAAAACAAGAAAATTATGAAAATTTAAGGAAAAAATAGGAGAGATTTTAGAGAAAAAAAGGAGGAATGCTTGGGAAAATAGGGAGAATTGTTCCAAAACACAGAGGAGGTTTTGGACAGAAATAGTGAAAATTTTAGAGTAAAACTGGAAAAATTATAAACATTTAAACATACACTAAAATTTTCACTATTTCTCTCCAAAATTTCCTGTATCTTTCTGAACAATTCTCAATATTTTCCAAAGCAGTTTTCCTATTTTTCTCTGAAATCTCTCCGTTTTTTAACCTTAAATTTTCATAATTATTCCAGTTTTACACTAAAATTTTCACTTTTCTTTCCAAAACTTCCTGTATGTTTTGGAACATTTCTCCCTATTTTATCAAGCATTTCTCCTTTTTTTTCTCTAAAATCTTTATTTTTTTTCCTTAAATTTTCATAATTTTTATAGTTTTGCACTAAAATTTTCACTGTGAACATCTAAGGAAAAAATAGGAGAGATTTTAGAGAAAAATAGGAGAAATGCTTGGGAAAATAGGAAGAATTGTTCGAAAACACAGAGGAGGTTTTGGACAGAAATAGTGAAAATTTTAGAGTAAAACTGGAAAAATTATGAACATTTAAACATACACTAAAATTTTCACTATTTCTCTCCAAAATTCTCTCCATAGTGAAAATTTTAGTGTAAAACTGGAAAAATTATGAAAATTTAAGGAAATAATAGGAGAGATTTTAGACAAAAATAGGAGAAATGCTTGGTAAAATAAGGAGAATTGTTCCAAAACACAGAAGAAGTTTTGGAGAGAAATAGTGAAAATTTTAGAGTAATATTAGAAAAATTATGAACATTTAAACATACACTAAAATTTTCACTATTTCTCTCCAAAATTTCCTGTATGTTTCTGAACAATTCTCAATATTTTCCAAAGCAGTTTTCCTATATTTCTCTGAAATCTCTCCTATTTTTAACCTTAAATTTTCATACTGAAAATTTTAGTGTAAAACTGTAAAAATTATGAAAATTGAAGAAAAAAAGGAAGAGATTTTAGAGAAAAAAAAAGGAGAAATGCTTGATAAAATAGGGAGAAATATTACAAAACATACATTAAGTTTTGGAGAGAAATAGTAAAAATTTTAGTGTAAAACTGGAAAAATTATGAACATTTAAGGAAAAAATAGGACAGATTTTAGAGAAAAATAGGAGAAATGCTTGGGAAAATAGGGAGAATTGTTCCAAAACACAGAGGAGGTTTTGGACAGAAATAGTGAAAATTTTAGTGTAAAACAAGAAAGCTATGAAAATTTACGGTTAAAAATAGGAGAAATGCTTGAGAAAATAGGGAGAAATATTCCAAAACATGCAGGAAATTTTGGAGAGAAATAGTGAAAATTTTAATGTAAAACATGAAAAATTATAAAAATTTAAGGAAAATAGGAGAGATTTTAGAGAAAAATATGAGAACTGCTTTGGAAATTAATGAGAAATGGTCAAAAACATACAGGAAATTTTGGAGAGAATAGTGAAAACCAGTGTAAAACAGGAAAAATTATAAAAATTTAAGGTTAAAAATAGGAGAGATTTTAGAGAAAAATAGGAGAGATTTTAGAGAAAAATAGGATAAATATTTGAGAAAATAGAGAGAAATGTTCCAAAACATACAGGACGTTTTAGAGAGAAATAGTGAAAATTTTAGTGTAAAACTTGAAAAAGTATGAACATTTAAGGAAAAAATAGGAGAGATTTTAGAGAAAAATAGGAGAAATGCTTGGGAAAAAAAGGAGAATTGTTCCAAAACACAGAGGAAGTTTTGGAGAGAAATAGTGAAAATTTTAGTGTAAAACTGGAAAAAGTATGAAAATTTAAGGTTAAAAATAAGAGAGATTTGGGAGAAAAATAGGATAAATGCTTGGGAAAATAGGGAAAAATGTTCCTAAACATACAGGAAGTTTTGGAGAGAAATAGTGAAAATTTTAGAGTAAAACTGGAAAAATTATGAACATTTAAACATACACTAAAATTTTCAATATTTCTCTCCAAAATTCTCTCCATAGTGAAAATTTTAGTGTAAAACTGGAAAAATTATGAAAATTTTAGGAAAAAAGGGAGAGATTTTAGAGAAGAAAAAGGAGAAATGCTTGGGAAAATAGGGAGAAATGTTCAGAAACATAAAGTTTTTAGAGAGAAATACTGAAAATTTTAGTGTAAAACTGGAAAAATTTTGAAAATTTAAGGAAAAAATAGCAGAGATTTCAGAGAAAAATAGGAAAACTGCTTTGGAAAATATTGAGAATTGTTCAGAAATATACAGGATATTTTGGAGAGAAATAGTGAAAATTTTAGAGTAAAACTGGAAAAATTATGAACATTTAAACATACACTAAAATTTTCACTATTTCTCTCCAAAATTCTCTCCATAGTGAAAATTTTAGTGTAAAACTGGAAAAATTATGAAAATTTAAGGAAATAATAGGAGAGATTTTAGACAAAAATAGGAGAAATGCTTGGTAAAATAAGGAGAATTGTTCCAAAACACAGAAGAAGTTTTGGAGAGAAATAGTGAAAATTTTAGAGTAATATTAGAAAAATTATGAACATTTAAACATACACTAAAATTTTCACTATTTCTCTCCAAAATTTCCTGTATGTTTCTGAACAATTCTCAATATTTTCCAAAGCAGTTTTCCTATATTTCTCTGAAATCTCTCCTATTTTTAACCTTAAATTTTCATACTGAAAATTTTAGTGTAAAACTGTAAAAATTATGAAAATTGAAGAAAAAAAGGAAGAGATTTTAGAGAAAAAAAAAGGAGAAATGCTTGATAAAATAGGGAGAAATATTACAAAACATACATTAAGTTTTGGAGAGAAATAGTAAAAATTTTAGTGTAAAACTGGAAAAATTATGAACATTTAAGGAAAAAATAGGACAGATTTTAGAGAAAAATAGGAGAAATGCTTGGGAAAATAGGGAGAATTGTTCCAAAACACAGAGGAGGTTTTGGACAGAAATAGTGAAAATTTTAGTGTAAAACAAGAAAGCTATGAAAATTTACGGTTAAAAATAGGAGAAATGCTTGAGAAAATAGGGAGAAATATTCCAAAACATGCAGGAAATTTTGGAGAGAAATAGTGAAAATTTTAATGTAAAACATGAAAAATTAGAAAAATTTAAGGAAAATAGGAGAGATTTTAGAGAAAAATATGAGAACTGCTTTGGAAATTAATGAGAAATGGTCAAAAACATACAGGAAATTTTGGAGAGAATAGTGAAAACCAGTGTAAAACAGGAAAAATTATAAAAATTTAAGGTTAAAAATAGGAGAGATTTTAGAGAAAAATAGGAGAGATTTTAGAGAAAAATAGGATAAATATTTGAGAAAATAGAGAGAAATGTTCCAAAACATACAGGACGTTTTAGAGAGAAATAGTGAAAATTTTAGTGTAAAACTTGAAAAAGTATGAACATTTAAGGAAAAAATAGGAGAGATTTTAGAGAAAAATAGGAGAAATGCTTGGGAAAAAAAGGAGAATTGTTCCAAAACACAGAGGAAGTTTTGGAGAGAAATAGTGAAAATTTTAGTGTAAAACTGGAAAAAGTATGAAAATTTAAGGTTAAAAATAAGAGAGATTTGGGAGAAAAATAGGATAAATGCTTGGGAAAATAGGGAAAAATGTTCCTAAACATACAGGAAGTTTTGGAGAGAAATAGTGAAAATTTTAGAGTAAAACTGGAAAAATTATGAACATTTAAACATACACTAAAATTTTCAATATTTCTCTCCAAAATTCTCTCCATAGTGAAAATTTTAGTGTAAAACTGGAAAAATTATGAAAATTTTAGGAAAAAAGGGAGAGATTTTAGAGAAGAAAAAGGAGAAATGCTTGGGAAAATAGGGAGAAATGTTCAGAAACATAAAGTTTTTAGAGAGAAATACTGAAAATTTTAGTGTAAAACTGGAAAAATTTTGAAAATTTAAGGAAAAAATAGCAGAGATTTCAGAGAAAAATAGGAAAACTGCTTTGGAAAATATTGAGAATTGTTCAGAAATATACAGGATATTTTGGAGAGAAATAGTGAAAATTTTAGAGTAAAACTGGAAAAATTATGAACATTTAAACATACACTAAAATTTTCACTATTTCTCCCCAAAATTCTCTCCAAAGTTAAAATTTTAGTGTAAAACTGGAAAAATTATGAAAATTTAAGGAAAAAATAGGAGAGATTTTAGAGAAAAATAGGAGAAATGCTTCGGAAAATACGGAGAATTGTTCCAGAACATAGAGGAAGTTTTGGAGAGAAATATTGAAAATTTTAGAGTAATATTGGAAAAATTATGAACATTTAAACATACACTAAAATTTTCACTATTTCTCTCCAAAGTTTCCTGTATGTTTCTGAACAATTCTCAATATTTTCCAAAGCAGTTTTAATATTTTTCTCTGAAATCTCTCCTATTTTTAACCTTGAATTTTCATAATTATTCCAGTTTCACACTTAAATTTTTCACTATTTCTCTTCAAAACTTCCTCTATGTTCTGGAACAATTCTCCCTATTTTCCCAAGCATTTCTCCTATTTTTCTCTAAAATGTCTCCTATTTTTTCTTTAAATGTTCATCATTTTTCCTGTTTTACACTAAAGTTTTCACTATTTCTCTCCAAAACTTCCTGTATATTTTGGAACATTTCTCCCTATTTTCTCAAGCATTTCTCCTATATTTCTATGAAATCTCTCCTATTTTTAACCTTAAATTTTCATAATTTTTCCTGTTTTACTATAAAATTTTAACTATTTCTCCAAAATTTCCTGTATGTTTCTGAACATTTCTCAATAATTTCCAAAGCAGTTCTCATATTTTTCTCTAAAATCTCTCCTATTTTTAACCTTAAATTTTCATAGTGAAAATTTTAGTGTAAAACTGTAAAAATTATGAAAATTTAAGGAAAAAAGGAAGAGATTTTAGAGAAAAAAAAGGAGAAATGCTTGAGAAAATAGGGAGAATTGTTCCAAAACACAGAGTAGGTTTTGGACAGAAATAGTGCAAATTTTAGTGTAAAACTGGAAAAATTATGAAAAATTAAGGAAATAATAGGAGAGATTTTAGAGAAAAATAGGAGAAATGCTTGGGAAAATAAGGAGACTTGTTCCAAAACACAGAAGAAGTTTTGGAAATTTTAGTGTAAAACTGTAAAAATTATGAAAATTTAAGGAAAAAAGGAAGAGATTTTAGAGAAAAAAAAGGAGAAATGCTTGATAAAATAGGGAGAAATATTACAAAACATACATTAAGTTTTGGAGAGAAATAGAAAAAATTTTAGTGTAAAACTGGAAAAATTATGAACATTTAAGGAAAAAATAGGACAGATTTTAGAGAAAAATAGGAGAAATGCTTGGGAAAATAGGGAGAATTGTTCCAAAACACAGAGGAGGTTTTGGACAGAAATAGTGAAAATTTTAGTGTAAAACAAGAAAATTATGAAAATTTACTTTTAAAAATAGGAGAAATGCTTGAGAAAATAGGAAGAAATATTCCAAAACATGCAGGAAATTTTGGAGAGAAATAGTGAAAATTTTAATGTAAAACATGAAAAATTATAAAAATTTAAGGAAAATAGGAGAGATTTTAGAGAAAAATATGAGAACTGCTTTGGAAATTAATGAGAAATGGTCAGAAACATACAGGAAATTTTGGAGAGAATAGTGTAGTGAAAACCAGTGTAAAACAGGAAAAATTATAAAAATTTAAGGTTAAAAATAGGAGAGGTTTTAGAGAAAAATAGGAGAAATATTTGAGAAAATAGAGAGAAATGTTCCAAAACATACAGGACGTTTTAGAGAGAAATAGTGAAAATTTTAGTGTAAAACTTGAAAAAGTATGAACATTTAAGGAAAAAATAGGAGAGATTTTAGAGAAAAATAGGAGAAATTCTTGGGAAAAAAAGGAGAATTGTTCCAAAACACAGAGGAAGTTTTGGAGAGAAATAGTGAAAATTTTAGTGTAAAACTGGAAAAAGTATGAAAATTTAAGGTTAAAAATAAGAGAGATTTGGGAGAAAAATAGGAGAAATGCTTGGGAAAATAGGGAAAAATGTTCCTAAACATACAGGAAGTTTTGGAGAGAAATAGTGAAAATTTTAGAGTAAAACTGGAAAAATTATGAACATTTAAACATACACTAAAATTTTCAATATTTCTCTCCAAAATTCTCTCCATAGTGAAAATTTTAGTGTAAAACTGGAAAAATTATGAAAATTTTAGGAAAAAAGGGAGAGATTTTAGAGAAGAAAAAGGAGAAATGCTTGGGAAAATAGGGAGAAATGTTCAGAAACATAAAGTTTTTAGAGAGAAATACTGAAAATTTTAGTGTAAAACTGGAAAAATTATGAAAATTTAAGGAAAAAATAGCAGAGATTTCAGAGAAAAATAGGAAAACTGCTTTGGAAAATATTGAGAATTGTTCAGAAATATACAGGATATTTTGGAGAGAAATAGTGAAAATTTTAGAGTAAAACTGGAAAAATTATGAACATTTAAACATACACTAAAATTTTCACTATTTCTCCCCAAAATTCTCTCCAAAGTTAAAATTTTAGTGTAAAACTGGAAAAATTATGAAAATTTAAAGAAAAAATAGGAGAGATTTCACAGAAAAATAGGAGAAATGCTTGGGAAAATACGGAGAATTGTTCCAGAACATAGAGGAAGTTTTGGAGAGAAATATCGAAAATTTTAGAGTAATATTGGAAAAATTATGAACATTTAAACATACACTAAAATTTTCACTATTTCTCTCCAAAGTTTCCTGTATGTTTCTGAACAATTCCCAATATTTTCCAAAGCAGTTTTAATATTTTTCTCTGAAATCTCTCCTATTTTTAACCTTGAATTTTCATAATTATTCCAGTTTCACACTTAAATTTTTCACTATTTCTCTTCAAAACTTCCTCTATGTTCTGGAACAATTCTCCCTATTTTCCCAAGCATTTCTCCTATTTTTCTCTAAAATCTCTCCTATTTTTTCTTTAAATGTTCATCATTTTTCCTGTTTTACACTAAAGTTTTCACTATTTCTCTCCAAAACTTCCTGTATATTTTGGAACATTTCTCCCTATTTTCCCAAGCATTCTATATTTCCTATTTTTAACGTTAAATTTTCATAATTTTTCCTGTTTTACTATAAAATTTTCACTATTTCTCTCCAAAATTTCCTGTATGTTTCTGAACATTTCTCAATAATTTCCAAAGCAGTTCTCATATTTTTCTCTAAAATCTCTCCTATTTTCCTTAAATTTTTATAATTTTTCCTGTTTTACACTAAAATTTTCACTATTTCTCTCCAAAACTTCCTGTATATTTTGGAACATTTCTCCCTATTTTCTCAAGCATTTCTCCTATATTTCTATGAAATCTCTCCTATTTTTAACCTTAAATTTTCATAATTTTTCCTGTTTTACTATAAAATTTTCACTATTTCTCCAAAATTTCCTGTATGTTTCTGAACATTTCTCAATAATTTCCAAAGCAGTTCTCATATTTTTCTCTAAAATCTCTCCTATTTTTAACCTTAAATTTTCATAGTGAAAATTTTAGTGTAAAACTGTAAAAATTATGAAAATTTAAGGAAAAAAGGAAGAGATTTTAGAGAAAAAAAAGGAGAAATGCTTGAGAAAATAGGGAGAATTGTTCCAAAACACAGAGTAGGTTTTGGACAGAAATAGTGCAAATTTTAGTGTAAAACTGGAAAAATTATGAAAAATTAAGGAAATAATAGGAGAGATTTTAGAGAAAAATAGGAGAAATGCTTGGGAAAATAAGGAGACTTGTTCCAAAACACAGAAGAAGTTTTGGAAATTTTAGTGTAAAACTGTAAAAATTATGAAAATTTAAGGAAAAAAGGAAGAGATTTTAGAGAAAAAAAAGGAGAAATGCTTGATAAAATAGGGAGAAATATTACAAAACATACATTAAGTTTTGGAGAGAAATAGAAAAAATTTTAGTGTAAAACTGGAAAAATTATGAACATTTAAGGAAAAAATAGGACAGATTTTAGAGAAAAATAGGAGAAATGCTTGGGAAAATAGGGAGAATTGTTCCAAAACACAGAGGAGGTTTTGGACAGAAATAGTGAAAATTTTAGTGTAAAACAAGAAAATTATGAAAATTTACTTTTAAAAATAGGAGAAATGCTTGAGAAAATAGGGAGAAATATTCCAAAACATGCAGGAAATTTTGGAGAGAAATAGTGAAAATTTTAATGTAAAACATGAAAAATTATAAAAATTTAAGGAAAATAGGAGAGATTTTAGAGAAAAATATGAGAACTGCTTTGGAAATTAATGAGAAATGGTCAGAAACATACAGGAAATTTTGGAGAGAATAGTGTAGTGAAAACCAGTGTAAAACAGGAAAAATTATAAAAATTTAAGGTTAAAAATAGGAGAGATTTTAGAGAAAAATAGGAGAAATATTTGAGAAAATAGAGAGAAATGTTCCAAAACATACAGGACGTTTTAGAGAGAAATAGTGAAAATTTTAGTGTAAAACTTGAAAAAGTATGAACATTTAAGGAAAAAATAGGAGAGATTTTAGAGAAAAATAGGAGAAATTCTTGGGAAAAAAAGGAGAATTGTTCCAAAACACAGAGGAAGTTTTGGAGAGAAATAGTGAAAATTTTAGTGTAAAACTGGAAAAAGTATGAAAATTTAAGGTTAAAAATAAGAGAGATTTGGGAGAAAAATAGGAGAAATGCTTGGGAAAATAGGGAAAAATGTTCCTAAACATACAGGAAGTTTTGGAGAGAAATAGTGAAAATTTTAGAGTAAAACTGGAAAAATTATGAACATTTAAACATACACTAAAATTTTCAATATTTCTCTCCAAAATTCTCTCCATAGTGAAAATTTTAGTGTAAAACTGGAAAAATTATGAAAATTTTAGGAAAAAAGGGAGAGATTTTAGAGAAGAAAAAGGAGAAATGCTTGGGAAAATAGGGAGAAATGTTCAGAAACATAAAGTTTTTAGAGAGAAATACTGAAAATTTTAGTGTAAAACTGGAAAAATTATGAAAATTTAAGGAAAAAATAGCAGAGATTTCAGAGAAAAATAGGAAAACTGCTTTGGAAAATATTGAGAATTGTTCAGAAATATACAGGATATTTTGGAGAGAAATAGTGAAAATTTTAGAGTAAAACTGGAAAAATTATGAACATTTAAACATACACTAAAATTTTCACTATTTCTCCCCAAAATTCTCTCCAAAGTTAAAATTTTAGTGTAAAACTGGAAAAATTATGAAAATTTAAAGAAAAAATAGGAGAGATTTCACAGAAAAATAGGAGAAATGCTTGGGAAAATACGGAGAATTGTTCCAGAACATAGAGGAAGTTTTGGAGAGAAATATTGAAAATTTTAGAGTAATATTGGAAAAATTATGAACATTTAAACATACACTAAAATTTTCACTATTTCTCTCCAAAGTTTCCTGTATGTTTCTGAACAATTCTCAATATTTTCCAAAGCAGTTTTAATATTTTTCTCTGAAATCTCTCCTATTTTTAACCTTGAATTTTCATAATTATTCCAGTTTCACACTTAAATTTTTCACTATTTCTCTTCAAAACTTCCTCTATGTTCTGGAACAATTCTCCCTATTTTCCCAAGCATTTCTCCTATTTTTCTCTAAAATGTCTCCTATTTTTTCTTTAAATGTTCATCATTTTTCCTGTTTTACACTAAAGTTTTCACTATTTCTCTCCAAAACTTCCTGTATATTTTGGAACATTTCTCCCTATTTTCTCAAGCATTTCTCCTATATTTCTATGAAATCTCTCCTATTTTTAACCTTAAATTTTCATAATTTTTCCTGTTTTACTATAAAATTTTCACTATTTCTCCAAAATTTCCTGTATGTTTCTGAACATTTCTCAATAATTTCCAAAGCAGTTCTCATATTTTTCTCTAAAATCTCTCCTATTTTTAACCTTAAATTTTCATAGTGAAAATTTTAGTGTAAAACTGTAAAAATTATGAAAATTTAAGGAAAAAAGGAAGAGATTTTAGAGAAAAAAAAGGAGAAATGCTTGAGAAAATAGGGAGAATTGTTCCAAAACACAGAGTAGGTTTTGGACAGAAATAGTGCAAATTTTAGTGTAAAACTGGAAAAATTATGAAAAATTAAGGAAATAATAGGAGAGATTTTAGAGAAAAATAGGAGAAATGCTTGGGAAAATAAGGAGAATTGTTCCAAAACACAGAAGAAGTTTTGGAAATTTTAGTGTAAAACTGTAAAAATTATGAAAATTTAAGGAAAAAAGGAAGAGATTTTAGAGAAAAAAAAGGAGAAATGCTTGATAAAATAGGGAGAAATATTACAAAACATACATTAAGTTTTGGAGAGAAATAGTAAAAATTTTAGTGTAAAACTGGAAAAATTATGAACATTTAAGGAAAAAATAGGACAGATTTTAGAGAAAAATAGGAGAAATGCTTGGGAAAATAGGGAGAATTGTTCCAAAACCCAGAGGAGGTTTTGGACAGAAATAGTGAAAATTTTAGTGTAAAACAAGAAAATTATGAAAATTTACGGTTAAAAATAGGAGAAATGCTTGAGAAAATAGGGAGAAATATTCCAAAACATGCAGGAAATTTTGGAGAGAAATAGTGAAAATTTTAATGTAAAACATGAAAAATTATAAAAATTTAAGGAAAATAGGAGAGATTTTAGAGAAAAATATGAGAACTGCTTTGGAAATTAATGAGAAATGGTCAGAAACATACAGGAAATTTTGGAGAGAAATAGTGAAAACCAGTGTAAAACAGGAAAAATTATGAAAATTTAAGGTTAAAAATAGGAGAGATTTTAGAGAAAAATAAGAGAAACATTTGAGAAAATAGAGAGAAATGTTCCAAAACATACAGGAAGTTTTAGAGAGAAATAGTGAAAATTTTAGTGTAAAACTTGAAAAAGTATGAACATTTAAGGAAAAAATAGGAGAGATTTTAGAGAAAAATAGGAGAAATGCTTGGGAAAAAAAGGAGAATTGTTCCAAAACACAGAGGAAGTTTTGGAGAGAAATAGTGAAAATTTTAGTGTAAAACGGGAAAAATTATGAAAATTTAAGGTTAAAAATAAGAGAGATTTGGGAGAAAAATAGGAGAAATGCTTGGGAAAATAGGGAGAAATGTTCCTAAACACAGAGGAAGTATTGGAGAGAAATAGTGAAAATTTAGAGTAATATTGGAAAAATTATGAATATTTAAACATACACTAAAATTTTCACTATTTCTCTCCAAAATTTCCTGTATATTTCTGAACAATTCTCAATATTTTCCAAAGCAGTTTTAATATTTTTCTCTGAAATCTCTCCTATTTTTAACCTTGAATTTTCATAATTATTCCAGTTTCACACTTAAATTTTTCACTATTTCTCTCCAAAACTTCCTCTGTGTTCTGGAACAATTCTCCCTATTTTCCCAAGCATTTCTCCTTTTTTTCTCTAAAATCTCTCCTATTTTCCTTAAATTTTTATAATTTTTCCTGTTTTACACTAAAATTTTCACTATTTCTCTCCAAAACTTCCTGTATATTTTGGAACATTTCTCCCTATTTTCTCAAGCATTTCTCCTATATTTCTATGAAATCTCTCCTATTTTTAACCTTAAATTTTCATAATTTTTCCTGTTTTACTATAAAATTTTCACTATTTCTCCAAAATTTCCTGTATGTTTCTGAACATTTCTCAATAATTTCCAAAGCAGTTCTCATATTTTTCTCTAAAATCTCTCCTATTTTTAACCTTAAATTTTCATAGTGAAAATTTTAGTGTAAAACTGTAAAAATTATGAAAATTTAAGGAAAAAAGGAAGAGATTTTAGAGAAAAAAAAGGAGAAATGCTTGAGAAAATAGGGAGAATTGTTCCAAAACACAGAGTAGGTTTTGGACAGAAATAGTGCAAATTTTAGTGTAAAACTGGAAAAATTATGAAAAATTAAGGAAATAATAGGAGAGATTTTAGAGAAAAATAGGAGAAATGCTTGGGAAAATAAGGAGAATTGTTCCAAAACACAGAAGAAGTTTTGGAAATTTTAGTGTAAAACTGTAAAAATTATGAAAATTTAAGGAAAAAAGGAAGAGATTTTAGAGAAAAAAAAGGAGAAATGCTTGATAAAATAGGGAGAAATATTACAAAACATACATTAAGTTTTGGAGAGAAATAGTAAAAATTTTAGTGTAAAACTGGAAAAATTATGAACATTTAAGGAAAAAATAGGACAGATTTTAGAGAAAAATAGGAGAAATGCTTGGGAAAATAGGGAGAATTGTTCCAAAACCCAGAGGAGGTTTTGGACAGAAATAGTGAAAATTTTAGTGTAAAACAAGAAAATTATGAAAATTTACGGTTAAAAATAGGAGAAATGCTTGAGAAAATAGGGAGAAATATTCCAAAACATGCAGGAAATTTTGGAGAGAAATAGTGAAAATTTTAATGTAAAACATGAAAAATTATAAAAATTTAAGGAAAATAGGAGAGATTTTAGAGAAAAATATGAGAACTGCTTTGGAAATTAATGAGAAATGGTCAGAAACATACAGGAAATTTTGGAGAGAAATAGTGAAAACCAGTGTAAAACAGGAAAAATTATGAAAATTTAAGGTTAAAAATAGGAGAGATTTTAGAGAAAAATAAGAGAAACATTTGAGAAAATAGAGAGAAATGTTCCAAAACATACAGGAAGTTTTAGAGAGAAATAGTGAAAATTTTAGTGTAAAACTTGAAAAAGTATGAACATTTAAGGAAAAAATAGGAGAGATTTTAGAGAAAAATAGGAGAAATGCTTGGGAAAAAAAGGAGAATTGTTCCAAAACACAGAGGAAGTTTTGGAGAGAAATAGTGAAAATTTTAGTGTAAAACGGGAAAAATTATGAAAATTTAAGGTTAAAAATAAGAGAGATTTGGGAGAAAAATAGGAGAAATGCTTGGGAAAATAGGGAGAAATGTTCCTAAACATACAGGAAGTTTTGGAGAGAAATATTGAAAATTTTAGAGTAAAACTGGAAAAATTATGAACATTTAAACATACACTAAAATTTTCACTATTTCTCCCCAAAATTCTCTCCATAGTGAAAATTTTAGTGTAAAACTGGAAAAATTATGAAAATTTAAGGAAAAAATAGGAGAGATTTTAGAGAAAAATAGGAGAAATGCTTGGGAAAAAAAGGAGAATTGTTCCAAAACACAGAGGAAGTATTGGAGAGAAATAGTGAAAATTTAGAGTAATATTGGAAAAATTATGAATATTTAAACATACACTAAAATTTTCACTATTTCTCTCCAAAATTTCCTGTATATTTCTGAACAATTCTCAATATTTTCCAAAGCAGTTTTAATATTTTTCTCTGAAATCTCTCCTATTTTTAACCTTGAATTTTCATAATTATTCCAGTTTCACACTTAAATTTTTCACTATTTCTCTCCAAAACTTCCTCTGTGTTCTGGAACAATTCTCCCTATTTTCCCAAGCATTTCTCCTTTTTTTCTCTAAAATCTCTCCTATTTTCCTTAAATTTTTATAATTTTTCCTGTTTTAGACTAAAATTTTCACTATTTCTCTCCAAAACTTCCTGTATATTTTGGAACATTTCTCCCTATTTTCTCAAGCATTTCTCCTATATTTCTATGAAATTTCTCCTATTTTTAACCTTAAATTTTCATAATTTTTCCTGTTTTACTATAAAATTTTCACTATTTCTCCAAAATTTCGTGTATGTTTCTGAACGTTTCTCAATAATTTCCAAAGCAGTTCTCATATTTTTCTCTAAAATCTCTCCTATTTTTAACCTTAAATTTTCATAGTGAAAATTTTAGTGTAAAACTGTAAAAATTATGAAAATTTAAGGAAAAAAGGAAGAGATTTTAGAGAAAAAAAAGGAGAAATGCTTGAGAAAATAGGGAGAATTGTTCCAAAACACAGAGTAGGTTTTGGACAGAAATAGTGCAAATTTTAGTGTAAAACAAGAAAATTATGAAAATTTAAGGTTAAAAATAGGAGAGATTTTAGAGAAAAATATGAGAAATGCTTGAGAATATAGAGAGAAATGTTCCAAAACATACAGGAAGTTTTGGAGAGAAATAGTGAAAATTTTAGTGTAGAAAAAGTATGAACATTTAAGGAAAAAATAGAAATTTTAGAGAAAAATAGGAGAAATGCTTGGGAAAATAAGGAGAATTGTTCCAAAACACAGAGGAAGTTTTGGAGAGAAATAGTGAAAATTTTAGAGTAAAACTGTAAAAATTATAAACATTTAAACATACACTAAAATTTTCACTATTTCTCTCCAAAATTTCCTGTATGTTTCTGAACATTTCTCAATAATTTCCAAAGCAGTTCTCATATTTTTCTCTAAAATCTCTCCTATTTTAATTAAATTTTTATAATTTTTCCTGTTTTACAGTAAAATTTTCACTATTTCTTTCCAAAACCTCCTGTATGTTTTGGAACATTTCTCCCTATTTTCTCAAGCATTTCTCCTATTTTTCTCTAAAAAATGTCCTATTTTTAACAAATTTTCATAGTGAAAATTTTAGTGCAAAACTGTAAAAATTATGAAAATTTAAGGAAAAAAAGGGAGAGATTTTAGAGGAAAAAAAGGAGAAATGCATGAGAAAATAGGGAGAATTGTTCCAAAACACAGAGTAGGTTTTGGACAGAAATAGTGCAAATTTTAGTGTAAAACTAGAAAAATTATGAAAAATTAAGGAAATAATAGGAGAGATTTTAGAGAAAAATAGGAGAAATGCTTGGGAAAATAAGGAGAATTGTTCCAAAATACAGAAGAAGTTTTGGAAATTTTAGTGTAAAACTGTAAAAATTATGAAAATTTAAGGAAAAAAGGAAGAGATTTTAGAGAAAAAAAAGGAGAAATGCTTGATAAAATAGGGAGAAATATTACAAAACATACATTAAGTTTTGGAGAGAAATAGTAAAAATTTTAGTGTAAAACTGGAAAAATTATGAACATTTAAGGAAAAAATAGGACAGATTTTAGAGAAAAATCGGAGAAATGCTTGGGAAAATAGGGAGAATTGTTCCAAAACCCAGAGGAGGTTTTGGACAGAAATAGTGAAAATTTTAGTGTAAAAGTTATGAAAATTTACGGTTAAAAATAGGAGAAATGCTTGAGAAAATAGGGAGAAATATTCCAAAACATGCAGGAAATTTTGGAGAGAAATAGTGAAAATTTTAATGTAAAACATGAAAAATTATAAAAATTTAAGGAAAATAGGAGAGATTTTAGAGAAAAATATGAGAACTGCTTTGGAAATTAATGAGAAATGGTCAGAAACATACAGGAAATTTTGGAGAGAAATAGTGAAAACCAGTGTAAAACAGGAAAAATTATGAAAATTTAAGGTTAAAAATAGGAGAGATTTTAGAGAAAAATAAGAGAAATATTTGAGAAAATAGAGAGAAATGTTCCAAAACATACAGGAAGTTTTAGAGAGAAATAGTGAAAATTTTAGTGTAAAACTTGAAAAAGTATGAACATTTAAGGAAAAAATAGGAGAGATTTTAGAGAAAAATAGGAGAAATGCTTGGGAAAAAAAGGAGAATTGTTCCAAAACACAGAGGAAGTTTTGGAGAGAAATAGTGAAAATTTTAGTGTAAAACGGGAAAAATTATGAAAATTTAAGGTTAAAAATAAGAGAGATTTGGGAGAAAAATAGGAGAAATGCTTGGGAAAATAGGGAGAAATGTTCCTAAACATACAGGAAGTTTTGGAGAGAAATATTGAAAATTTTAGAGTAAAACTGGAAAAATTATGAACATTTAAACATACACTAAAATTTTCACTATTTCTCCCCAAAATTCTCTCCATAGTGAAAATTTTAGTGTAAAACTGGAAAAATTATGAAAATTTAAGGAAAAAATAGGAGAGATTTTAGAGAAAAATAGGAGAAATGCTTGGGAAAAAAAGGAGAATTGTTCCAAAACACAGAGGAAGTATTGGAGAGAAATAGTGAAAATTTAGAGTAATATTGGAAAAATTATGAATATTTAAACATACACTAAAATTTTCACTATTTCTCTCCAAAATTTCCTGTATATTTCTGAACAATTCTCAATATTTTCCAAAGCAGTTTTAATATTTTTCTCTGAAATCTCTCCTATTTTTAACCTTGAATTTTCATAATTATTCCAGTTTCACACTTAAATTTTTCACTATTTCTCTCCAAAACTTCCTCTGTGTTCTGGAACAATTCTCCCTATTTTCCCAAGCATTTCTCCTTTTTTTCTCTAAAATCTCTCCTATTTTCCTTAAATTTTTATAATTTTTCCTGTTTTAGACTAAAATTTTCACTATTTCTCTCCAAAACTTCCTGTATATTTTGGAACATTTCTCCCTATTTTCTCAAGCATTTCTCCTATATTTCTATGAAATTTCTCCTATTTTTAACCTTAAATTTTCATAATTTTTCCTGTTTTACTATAAAATTTTCACTATTTCTCCAAAATTTCGTGTATGTTTCTGAACGTTTCTCAATAATTTCCAAAGCAGTTCTCATATTTTTCTCTAAAATCTCTCCTATTTTTAACCTTAAATTTTCATAGTGAAAATTTTAGTGTAAAACTGTAAAAATTATGAAAATTTAAGGAAAAAAGGAAGAGATTTTAGAGAAAAAAAAGGAGAAATGCTTGAGAAAATAGGGAGAATTGTTCCAAAACACAGAGTAGGTTTTGGACAGAAATAGTGCAAATTTTAGTGTAAAACAAGAAAATTATGAAAATTTAAGTAAAAAATAGAAGAGATTTTAGAGAAAAAAAGGAGGAATGCTTGGGAAAATAGGGAGAATTGTTCCAAAACACAGAGGAGGTTTTGGACAGAAATAGTGAAAATTTTAGTGTAAAACAAGAAAATTATGAAAATTTAAGGTTAAAAATAGGAGAGATTTTAGAGAAAAATATGAGAAATGCTTGAGAATATAGAGAGAAATGTTCCAAAACATACAGGAAGTTTTGGAGAGAAATAGTGAAAATTTTAGTGTAGAAAAAGTATGAACATTTAAGGAAAAAATAGAAATTTTAGAGAAAAATAGGAGAAATGCTTGGGAAAATAAGGAGAATTGTTCCAAAACACAGAGGAAGTTTTGGAGAGAAATAGTGAAAATTTTAGTGTAGAAAAAGTATGAACATTTAAGGAAAAAATAGAAATTTTAGAGAAAAATAGGAGAAATGCTTGGGAAAATAAGGAGAATTGTTCCAAAACACAGAGGAAGTTTTGGAGAGAAATAGTGAAAATTTTAGAGTAAAACTGTAAAAATTATAAACATTTAAACATACACTAAAATTTTCACTATTTCTCTCCAAAATTTCCTGTATGTTTCTGAACATTTCTCAATAATTTCCAAAGCAGTTCTCATATTTTTCTCTAAAATCTCTCCTATTTTAATTAAATTTTTATAATTTTTCCTGTTTTACAGTAAAATTTTCACTATTTCTTTCCAAAACCTCCTGTATGTTTTGGAACATTTCTCCCTATTTTCTCAAGCATTTCTCCTATTTTTCTCTAAAAAATGTCCTATTTTTAACAAATTTTCATAGTGAAAATTTTAGTGCAAAACTGTAAAAATTATGAAAATTTAAGGAAAAAAAGGGAGAGATTTTAGAGGAAAAAAAGGAGAAATGCATGAGAAAATAGGGAGAATTGTTCCAAAACACAGAGTAGGTTTTGGACAGAAATAGTGCAAATTTTAGTGTAAAACTAGAAAAATTATGAAAAATTAAGGAAATAATAGGAGAGATTTTAGAGAAAAATAGGAGAAATGCTTGGGAAAATAAGGAGAATTGTTCCAAAATACAGAAGAAGTTTTGGAAATTTTAGTGTAAAACTGTAAAAATTATGAAAATTTAAGGAAAAAAGGAAGAGATTTTAGAGAAAAAAAAGGAGAAATGCTTGATAAAATAGGGAGAAATATTACAAAACATACATTAAGTTTTGGAGAGAAATAGTAAAAATTTTAGTGTAAAACTGGAAAAATTATGAACATTTAAGGAAAAAATAGGACAGATTTTAGAGAAAAATCGGAGAAATGCTTGGGAAAATAGGGAGAATTGTTCCAAAACCCAGAGGAGGTTTTGGACAGAAATAGTGAAAATTTTAGTGTAAAAGTTATGAAAATTTACGGTTAAAAATAGGAGAAATGCTTGAGAAAATAGGGAGAAATATTCCAAAACATGCAGGAAATTTTGGAGAGAAATAGTGAAAATTTTAATGTAAAACATGAAAAATTATAAAAATTTAAGGAAAATAGGAGAGATTTTAGAGAAAAATATGAGAACTGCTTTGGAAATTAATGAGAAATGGTCAGAAACATACAGGAAATTTTGGAGAGAAATAGTGAAAACCAGTGTAAAACAGGAAAAATTATGAAAATTTAAGGTTAAAAATAGGAGAGATTTTAGAGAAAAATAAGAGAAATATTTGAGAAAATAGAGAGAAATGTTCCAAAACATACAGGAAGTTTTAGAGAGAAATAGTGAAAATTTTAGTGTAAAACTTGAAAACGTATGAACATTTAAGGAAAAAATAGGAGAGATTTTAGAGAAAAATAGGAGAAATGCTTGGGAAAAAAAGGAGAATTGTTCCAAAACACAGAGGAAGTTTTGGAGAGAAATAGTGAAAATTTTAGTGTAAAACGGGAAAAATTATGAAAATTTAAGGTTAAAAATAAGAGAGATTTGGGAGAAAAATAGGAGAAATGCTTGGGAAAATAGGGAGAAATGTTCCTAAACATACAGGAAGTTTTGGAGAGAAATATTGAAAATTTTAGAGTAAAACTGGAAAAATTATGAACATTTAAACATACACTAAAATTTTCACTATTTCTCCCCAAAATTCTCTCCATAGTGAAAATTTTAGTGTAAAACTGGAAAAATTATGAAAATTTAAGGAAAAAATAGGAGAGATTTTAGAGAAAAATAGGAGAAATGCTTGGGAAAAAAAGGAGAATTGTTCCAAAACACAGAGGAAGTATTGGAGAGAAATAGTGAAAATTTAGAGTAATATTGGAAAAATTATGAATATTTAAACATACACTAAAATTTTCACTATTTCTCTCCAAAATTTCCTGTATATTTCTGAACAATTCTCAATATTTTCCAAAGCAGTTTTAATATTTTTCTCTGAAATCTCTCCTATTTTTAACCTTGAATTTTCATAATTATTCCAGTTTCACACTTAAATTTTTCACTATTTCTCTCCAAAACTTCCTCTGTGTTCTGGAACAATTCTCCCTATTTTCCCAAGCATTTCTCCTTTTTTTCTCTAAAATCTCTCCTATTTTTCTTAAATTTTTATAATTTTTCCTGTTTTAGACTAAAATTTTCACTATTTCTCTCCAAAACTTCCTGTATATTTTGGAACATTTCTCCCTATTTTCTCAAGCATTTCTCCTATATTTCTATGAAATTTCTCCTATTTTTAACCTTAAATTTTCATAATTTTTCCTGTTTTACTATAAAATTTTCACTATTTCTCCAAAATTTCGTGTATTCTGAACGTTTCTCAATAATTTCCAAAGCAGTTCTCATATTTTTCTCTAAAATCTCTCCTATTTTTAACCTTAAATTTTCATAGTGAAAATTTTAGTGTAAAACTGTAAAAATTATGAAAATTTAAGGAAAAAAGGAAGAGATTTTAGAGAAAAAAAAGGAGAAATGCTTGAGAAAATAGGGAGAATTGTTCCAAAACACAGAGTAGGTTTTGGACAGAAATAGTGCAAATTTTAGTGTAAAACAAGAAAATTATGAAAATTTAAGTAAAAAATAGAAGAGATTTTAGAGAAAAAAAGGAGGAATGCTTGGGAAAATAGGGAGAATTGTTCCAAAACACAGAGGAGGTTTTGGACAGAAATAGTGAAAATTTTAGTGTAAAACAAGAAAATTATGAAAATTTAAGGTTAAAAATAGGAGAGATTTTAGAGAAAAATATGAGAAATGCTTGAGAATATAGAGAGAAATGTTCCAAAACATACAGGAAGTTTTGGAGAGAAATAGTGAAAATTTTAGTGTAGAAAAAGTATGAACATTTAAGGAAAAAATAGAAATTTTAGAGAAAAATAGGAGAAATGCTTGGGAAAATAAGGAGAATTGTTCCAAAACACAGAGGAAGTTTTGGAGAGAAATAGTGAAAATTTTAGTGTAGAAAAAGTATGAACATTTAAGGAAAAAATAGAAATTTTAGAGAAAAATAGGAGAAATGCTTGGGAAAATAAGGAGAATTGTTCCAAAACACAGAGGAAGTTTTGGAGAGAAATAGTGAAAATTTTAGAGTAAAACTGTAAAAATTATAAACATTTAAACATACACTAAAATTTTCACTATTTCTCTCCAAAATTTCCTGTATGTTTCTGAACATTTCTCAATAATTTCCAAAGCAGTTCTCATATTTTTCTCTAAAATCTCTCCTATTTTAATTAAATTTTTATAATTTTTCCTGTTTTACAGTAAAATTTTCACTATTTCTTTCCAAAACCTCCTGTATGTTTTGGAACATTTCTCCCTATTTTCTCAAGCATTTCTCCTATTTTTCTCTAAAAAATGTCCTATTTTTAACAAATTTTCATAGTGAAAATTTCAGTGCAAAACTGTAAAAATTATGAAAATTTAAGGAAAAAAAGGGAGAGATTTTAGAGGAAAAAAAGGAGAAATGCATGAGAAAATAGGGAGAATTGTTCCAAAACACAGAGTAGGTTTTGGACAGAAATAGTGCAAATTTTAGTGTAAAACTAGAAAAATTATGAAAAATTAAGGAAATAATAGGAGAGATTTTAGAGAAAAATAGGAGAAATGCTTGGGAAAATAAGGAGAATTGTTCCAAAACACAGAAGAAGTTTTGGAAATTTTAGTGTAAAACTGTAAAAATTATGAAAATTTAAGGAAAAAAGGAAGAGATTTTAGAGAAAAAAAAGGAGAAATGCTTGATAAAATAGGGAGAAATATTACAAAACATACATTAAGTTTTGGAGAGAAATAGTAAAAATTTTAGTGTAAAACTGGAAAAATTATGAACATTTAAGGAAAAAATAGGACAGATTTTAGAGAAAAATAGGAGAAATGCTTGGGAAAATAGGGAGAATTGTTCCAAAACCCAGAGGAGGTTTTGGACAGAAATAGTGAAAATTTTAGTGTAAAAGTTATGAAAATTTACGGTTAAAAATAGGAGAAATGCTTGAGAAAATAGGGAGAAATATTCCAAAACATGCAGGAAATTTTGGAGAGAAATAGTGAAAATTTTAATGTAAAACATGAAAAATTATAAAAATTTAAGGAAAATAGGAGAGATTTTAGAGAAAAATATGAGAACTGCTTTGGAAATTAATGAGAAATGGTCAGAAACATACAGGAAATTTTGGAGAGAAATAGTGAAAACCAGTGTAAAACAGGAAAAATTATGAAAATTTAAGGTTAAAAATAGGAGAGATTTTAGAGAAAAATAAGAGAAATATTTGAGAAAATAGAGAGAAATGTTCCAAAACATACAGGAAGTTTTAGAGAGAAATAGTGAAAATTTTAGTGTAAAACTTGAAAAAGTATGAACATTTAAGGAAAAAATAGGAGAGATTTTAGAGAAAAATAGGAGAAATGCTTGGGAAAAAAAGGAGAATTGTTCCAAAACACAGAGGAAGTTTTGGAGAGAAATAGTGAAAATTTTAGTGTAAAACCGGAACAATTATGAAAATTTAAGGTTAAAAATAAGAGAGATTTGGGAGAAAAATAGGAGAAATGCTTGGGAAAATAGGGAGAAATGTTCCTAAACATACAGGAAGTTTTGGAGAGAAATAGTGAAAATTTTAGAGTAAAACTGGAAAAATTATGAACATTTAAACATACACTACAGATTTCACTATTTCTCTCCAAAATTCTCTCCATAGTGAAAATTTTAGTGTAAAACTGGAAAAATTATGAAAATTTAAGGAAAAAATAGCAGAGATTTCAGAGAAAAATAGGAAAACAATTTGGATTTGGAAAATATTGAGAATTGTTCAGAAATATACAGGAAATTTTGGAGAGAAATAGTGAAAATTTTAGAGTAAAACTGGAAAAATTATGAACATTTAAACATACACTAAAATTTTCACTATTTCTCTCCAAAATTTCCTGTATATTTATGAACAATTCTCAATATTTTCCAAAGCAGTTTTAATATTTTTCTCTGAAATCTCTCCTATTTTTAACCTTGAATTTTCATAATTATTCCAGTTTCACACTTAAATTTTTCACTATTTCTCTCCAAAACTTCCTCTGTGTTCTGGAACAATTCTCCCTATTTTCCCAAGCATTTCTCCTTTTTTTCTCTAAAATCTCTCCTATTTTTCTTAAATTTTTATAATTTTTCCTGTTTTAGACTAAAATTTTCACTATTTCTCTCCAAAACTTCCTGTATATTTTGGAACATTTCTCCCTATTTTCTCAAGCATTTCTCCTATATTTCTATGAAATTTCTCCTATTTTTAACCTTAAATTTTCATAATTTTTCCTGTTTTACTATAAAATTTTCACTATTTCTCCAAAATTTCGTGTATGTTTCTGAACGTTTCTCAATAATTTCCAAAGCAGTTCTCATATTTTTCTCTAAAATCTCTCCTATTTTTAACCTTAAATTTTCATAGTGAAAATTTTAGTGTAAAACTGTAAAAATTATGAAAATTTAAGGAAAAAAGGAAGAGATTTTAGAGAAAAAAAAGGAGAAATGCTTGAGAAAATAGGGAGAATTGTTCCAAAACACAGAGTAGGTTTTGGACAGAAATAGTGCAAATTTTAGTGTAAAACAAGAAAATTATGAAAATTTAAGTAAAAAATAGAAGAGATTTTAGAGAAAAAAAGGAGGAATGCTTGGGAAAATAGGGAGAATTGTTCCAAAACACAGAGGAGGTTTTGGACAGAAATAGTGAAAATTTTAGTGTAAAACAAGAAAATTATGAAAATTTAAGGTTAAAAATAGGAGAGATTTTAGAGAAAAATATGAGAAATGCTTGAGAATATAGAGAGAAATGTTCCAAAACATACAGGAAGTTTTGGAGAGAAATAGTGAAAATTTTAGTGTAGAAAAAGTATGAACATTTAAGGAAAAAATAGAAATTTTAGAGAAAAATAGGAGAAATGCTTGGGAAAATAAGGAGAATTGTTCCAAAACACAGAGGAAGTTTTGGAGAGAAATAGTGAAAATTTTAGTGTAGAAAAAGTATGAACATTTAAGGAAAAAATAGAAATTTTAGAGAAAAATAGGAGAAATGCTTGGGAAAATAAGGAGAATTGTTCCAAAACACAGAGGAAGTTTTGGAGAGAAATAGTGAAAATTTTAGAGTAAAACTGTAAAAATTATAAACATTTAAACATACACTAAAATTTTCACTATTTCTCTCCAAAATTTCCTGTATGTTTCTGAACATTTCTCAATAATTTCCAAAGCAGTTCTCATATTTTTCTCTAAAATCTCTCCTATTTTAATTAAATTTTTATAATTTTTCCTGTTTTACAGTAAAATTTTCACTATTTCTTTCCAAAACCTCCTGTATGTTTTGGAACATTTCTCCCTATTTTCTCAAGCATTTCTCCTATTTTTCTCTAAAAAATGTCCTATTTTTAACAAATTTTCATAGTGAAAATTTCAGTGCAAAACTGTAAAAATTATGAAAATTTAAGGAAAAAAAGGGAGAGATTTTAGAGGGAAAAAAGGAGAAATGCATGAGAAAATAGGGAGAATTGTTCCAAAACACAGAGTAGGTTTTGGACAGAAATAGTGCAAATTTTAGTGTAAAACTAGAAAAATTATGAAAAATTAAGGAAATAATAGGAGAGATTTTAGAGAAAAATAGGAGAAATGCTTGGGAAAATAAGGAGAATTGTTCCAAAACACAGAAGAAGTTTTGGAAATTTTAGTGTAAAACTGTAAAAATTATGAAAATTTAAGGAAAAAAGGAAGAGATTTTAGAGAAAAAAAAGGAGAAATGCTTGATAAAATAGGGAGAAATATTACAAAACATACATTAAGTTTTGGAGAGAAATAGTAAAAATTTTAGTGTAAAACTGGAAAAATTATGAACATTTAAGGAAAAAATAGGACAGATTTTAGAGAAAAATAGGAGAAATGCTTGGGAAAATAGGGAGAATTGTTCCAAAACCCAGAGGAGGTTTTGGACAGAAATAGTGAAAATTTTAGTGTAAAAGTTATGAAAATTTACGGTTAAAAATAGGAGAAATGCTTGAGAAAATAGGGAGAAATATTCCAAAACATGCAGGAAATTTTGGAGAGAAATAGTGAAAATTTTAATGTAAAACATGAAAAATTATAAAAATTTAAGGAAAATAGGAGAGATTTTAGAGAAAAATATGAGAACTGCTTTGGAAATTAATGAGAAATGGTCAGAAACATACAGGAAATTTTGGAGAGAAATAGTGAAAACCAGTGTAAAACAGGAAAAATTATGAAAATTTAAGGTTAAAAATAGGAGAGATTTTAGAGAAAAATAGGAGAAATGCTTGGGAAAAAAAGGAGAATTGTTCCAAAACACAGAGGAAGTTTTGGAGAGAAATAGTGAAAATTTTAGTGTAAAACCGGAACAATTATGAAAATTTAAGGTTAAAAATAAGAGAGATTTGGGAGAAAAATAGGAGAAATGCTTGGGAAAATAGGGAGAAATGTTCCTAAACATACAGGAAGTTTTGGAGAGAAATAGTGAAAATTTTAGAGTAAAACTGGAAAAATTATGAACATTTAAACATACACTACAGATTTCACTATTTCTCTCCAAAATTCTCTCCATAGTGAAAATTTTAGTGTAAAACTGGAAAAATTATGAAAATTTAAGGAAAAAATAGCAGAGATTTCAGAGAAAAATAGGAAAACAATTTGGATTTGGAAAATATTGAGAATTGTTCAGAAATATACAGGAAATTTTGGAGAGAAATAGTGAAAATTTTAGAGTAAAACTGGAAAAATTATGAACATTTAAACATACACTAAAATTTTCACTATTTCTCTCCAAAATTTCCTGTATATTTATGAACAATTCTCAATATTTTCCAAAGCAGTTTTAATATTTTTCTCTGAAATCTCTCCTATTTTTAACCTTGAATTTTCATAATTATTCCAGTTTCACACTTAAATTTTTCACTATTTCTCTCCAAAACTTCCTCTGTGTTCTGGAACAATTCTCCCTATTTTCCCAAGCATTTCTCCTATTTTTCTCTAAAATCTCTCCTATTTTTTCTTTAAATGTTCATCATTTTTCCGGTTTTACACTAAAATTTTCACTATTTCTCTCCAAAACTTCCTGTATATTTTGGAACATTTCTCCCTATTTTCTCAAGCATTTCTCCTATATTTCTATGAAATCTCTCCTATTTTTAACCTTAAATTTTCATAATTTATCCTGTTTTACTATAAAATTTTCACTATTTCTCTCCAAAATTTCCTGTATGTTTCTGAACATTTCTCAATAATTTCCAAAGCAGTTCTCATATTTTTCTCTAAAATCTCTCCTATTTTCCTTAAATTTTTATAATTTTTCCTGTTTTAGACTAAAATTTTCACTATTTCTCTCCAAAACTTCCTGTATATTTTGGAACATTTCTCCCTATTTTCTCAAGCATTTCTCCTATATTTCTATGAAATTTCTCCTATTTTTAACCTTAAATTTTCATAATTTTTCTTGTTTTACTATAAATTTTTCACTATTTCTCCAAAATTTCGTTTATGTTTCTGAACATTTCTCAATAATTTCCAAAGCAGTTCTCATATTTTTCTCTAAAATCTCTCCTATTTTTAACCTTAAATTTTCATAGTGAAAAGTTTAGTGTAAAACTGTAAAAATTATGAAAATTTAAGGAAAAAAGGAAGAGATTTTAGAGAAAAAAAAGGAGAAATGCTTGAGAAAATAGGGAGAATTGTTCCAAAACACAGAGTAGGTTTTGGACAGAAATAGTGCAAATTTTAGTGTAAAACAAGAAAATTATGAAAATTTAAGGAAAAAATAGGAGAGATTTTAGAGAAAAAAAGGAGGAATGCTTGGGAAAATAGGGAGAATTGTTCCAAAACACAGAGGAGGTTTTGGACAGAAATAGTGAAAATTTTAGTGTAAAACAAGAAAATTATGAAAATTTAAGGTTAAAAATAGGAGAGATTTTAGAGAAAAATATGAGAAATGCTTGAGAATATAGAGAGAAATGTTCCAAAACATACAGGAAGTTTTGGAGAGAAATAGTGAAAATTTTAGTGTAGAAAAAGTATGAACATTTAAGGAAAAAATAGAAATTTTAGAGAAAAATAGGAGAAATGCTTGGGAAAATAAGGAGAATTGTTCCAAAACACAGAGGAAGTTTTGGAGAGAAATAGTGAAAATTTTAGTGAAGAAAAAGTATGAACATTTAAGGAAAAAATAGATATTTTAGAGAAAAATAGGAGAAATGCTTGGGAAAATAAGGAGAATTGTTCCAAAACACAGAGGAAGTTTTGGAGAGAAATAGTGAAAATTTTAGAGTAAAACTGTAAAAATTATAAACATTTAAACATACACTAAACTTTTCACTATTTCTCTCCAAAATTTCCTATATGTTTCTGAACATTTCTCAATAATTTCCAAAGCAGTTCTCATATTTTTCTCTAAAATCTCTCCTATTTTAATTAAATTTTTATAATTTTTCCTGTTTTACAGTAAAATTTTCACTATTTCTTTCCAAAACCTCCTGTATGTTTTGGAACATTTCTCCCTATTTTCTCAAGCATTTCTCTTATTTTTCTCTAAAAAATCTCCTATTTTTAACAAATTTTCATAGTGAAAATTTTAGTGCAAAACTGTAAAAATTATGAAAATTTAAGGAAAAAAAGGGAGAGATTTTAGAGGAAAAAAAGGAGAAATGCATGAGAAAATTGGGAGAATTGTTTCAAAACACAGAGGAGGTTTTGGACAGAAATAGTGAAAATTTTAGTGTAAAACAAGAAAATTTGAAAATTTACGGTTAAAAATAGGAGAGATTTTAGAGCAAAATAAAAATGCTTGAGAAAATAGGGAGAAATATTTCAAAACATGCAGGAAATTTTGGAGAGAAATAGTGAAAATTTTAATGTAAAACATGAAAAATTATAAAAATTTAAGGAAAATAGATTTTAGAGAAAAATATGAGAACTGCTTTGGAAATTATTGAGAAATGGTCAGAAACACAGGAAATTTTGGGGAGAAATAGTGAAAATTTCTGTGTAAAACAGGAAAAAGTATGAAAATTTAAGGTTAAAAATAGGAGAGATTTTAGAGAAAAATAGGAGAAATGCTTGAGAAAATAGAGAGAAATGTTCCAAAACATACAGGAAGTTTTGGAGAGAAATAGTGAAAATTTTAGTGAAAAAGTATGAACATTTAAGGAAAAAATAGGAGAGATTTTAGAGAAAAATAGGAGAAATGCTTGGGAAAATATGGAGAATTGTTCCAAAACCCAGAGGAAGTTTTGGAGAGAAATAGTGAAAATTTTAGTGTAAAACTGGAAAAATTATGAAAATTTAAGGTTAAAAATAGAAGAGATTTTGAAGAAAAATAGGAGAAATGCTTGGGAAAATAGGGAGAAATGTTCCTAAACATACAGGAAGATTTGGAGAGAAATAGTGAAAATTTTAAAGTAAAACTGGAAAAATTATGAACATTTAAACATACACTAAAATTTTCACTATTTCTCTCCAAAATTTCCTGTATGTTTCTGAACAATTCTCAATATTTTCCAAAGCAGTTTTAATATTTTTCTCTGAAATCTCTCCTATTTTTAAACTTAAATTTTCATAATTATTGCAGTTTCACACTTAAATTTTTCACTATTTCTCTCCAAAACTTCCTCTGTGTTCTGGAACAATTCTCCCTATTTTCCCAAGCATTTCTCCTATTTTTCTCTAAAATCTCTCCTATTTTTTCTTTAAATGTTCATCATTTTTCTTTTTTTACACTAAAGTTTTCACTATTTCTCTCCAAAACTTCCTGTATATTTTGGAACATTTCTCCCTATTTTCTCAAGCATTTCTCCTATATTTCTATGAAATCTCTCCTATTTTTAACCTTAAATTTTCATAATTTATCCTGTTTTACTATAAAATTTTCACTATTTCTCTCCAAAATTTCCTGTATGTTTCTGAACATTTCTCAATAATTTCCAAAGCAGTTCTCATATTTTTCTCTAAAATCTCTCCTATTTTCCTTAAATTTTTATAATTTTTCCTGTTTTACACTAAAATTTTCACTATTTCTCTCCAAAACTTCCTGTATATTTTGGAACATTTCTCCCTATTTTCTCAAGCATTTCTCCTATATTTCTATGAAATCTCTCCTATTTTTAACCTTAAATTTTCATAATTTTTCCTGTTTTACTATAAAATTATCACTATTTCTCCAAAATTTCCTGTATGTTTCTGAACATTTCTCAATAATTTCCAAAGCAGTTCTCATATTTTTCTCTAAAATCTATCCTATTTTTAACCTTAAATTTTCATAGTGAAAATTTTAGTGAAACTGTAAAAATTATGAAAATTTAAGGAAAAAAAGGCAGAGATTTTAGAGGAAAAAAAGGAGAAATGCATGAGAAAATAGGGAGAATTGTTCCAAAACACAGAGGAGGTTTTGGACAGAAATAGTGAAAATTTTAGTGTAAAACAAGAAAATTATGAAAATTTACGGTTAAAAATAGGAGAGATTTTAGAGCAAAATAAAAATGCTTGAGAAAATAGGGAGAAATATTTCAAAACATGCAGGAAATTTTGGAGAGAAATAGTGAACATTTTAATGTAAAACATGAAAAATTATAAAAATTTAAGGAAAATAGGTGAGATTTTAGAGAAAAATATGAGAACTGCTTTGGAAATTATTGAGAAATGGTCAGAAACACAGGAAATTTTGGGGAGAAATAGTGAAAATTTCTGTGTAAAACAGGAAAAAGTATGAAAATTTAAGGTTAAAAATAGGAGAGATTTTAGAGAAAAATAGGAGAAATGATTGAGAAAATAGAGAGAAATGTTCCAAAACATACAGGAAGTTTTGGAGAGAAATAGTGAAAATTTTAGTGAAAAAGTATGAACATTTAAGGAAAAAATAGGAGAGATTTTAGAGAAAAATAGGAGAAA